>NC_092276.1:20500166-20715499 GCF_036320965.1 Panulirus ornatus
AAGTGAGTCAGCTGTTGTTCGCTGATGATATAGCGCTGGTGGCTGATTCATGTAAGAAACTGTAGAAGCTGGTGACTGAGTTTGGTAAAGTGTGTGAAAGAAGAAAGTTAAGAGTAAATGTTAATAAGAGCAAGGTTATTAGGTACAGTAGGGTTGAGGGTCAAGTCAATTGGGAGGTAAGTTTGAATGGAGAAAAACTGGAGGAAGTAAAGTGTTTTAGATATCTGGGAGTGGATCTGGCAGCGGATGGAACCGTGGAAGTTGATCATAGGGTGGGGGAGGGGGCGAAAATTCTTCGCGCCTTGAAGAATGTTTGGAAGTCGAGAACATTATCTCGGAAAGCAAAAATGGCTATGTTTGAAGGAATAGTGGTTCTAACAATGTTGTATGGTTGCGAGGCGTGGGCTATGGACAGAGTTGTGCGCCGGATGGTGGATGTGCTGGAAATGAGATGCTTGAGGACAATATGTGGTGTGAAGTGGTTTGATCGAGTAAGTAATGTAAGGGTAAGAGAGATGTGTGGAAATAAAAAGAGTGTGGTTGAGAGGGCAGAAGAGGGTGTTTTGAAATTGTTTGGTCACATGGAGAGAATGAGTGAGGAAAGATTGACCAAGAGGATATATGTGTCAGGGGTGGAGGGAACGAGGAGAAGTGGGAGACCAAATTGGAGGTGGAAAGATGGAGTGAAAAAGATTTTGAGTGATCGGGGCTGAACATGCAGGAGGGTGAAAGGTGTGCAAGGAATAGAGTGAATTGGAATGATGTGGTATACCGGGGTCGACGTGCTGTCAATGGATTGAACCAGGGCATATGAAGCATCTGGGGTAAACCATGGAAAGTTGTGTGGTGCCTGGATGTGGAAAGGGAGCTGTGGTTTCGGTGCATTATTACATGACAGCTAGAGACTGAGTGTGAACGAATGGGGCCTTTGGTGTCTTTTCCTAGGGCTACCTCGCACACATGAGGGGGAAGGGGGTTGTTATTCCATGTGTGGCGAGGTGGTGATGGGAACAAATAAAGGCAGACAGTATGAATTATGTACATGTGTATATATGTATATGTCTTTGTGTGTATATATATGTGTACATTGAGATGTATAGGTATGTTTATTTAAGTGTGTGGACGTGTATGTATATACATGTGTATGTGGGCGGGTTAGGCCATTCTTTCGTCTGTTTCCTTGCGCTACCTCGCTGGCGGGAGACAGCGACAAAGCAAAATAAATAAATATAATAAAGAAAAAATATTCATACTTGCTTGTCTTCATTTTCTGCATTAAGAAGGTTGTGCCCATAACAGAAGAAGGAAAACCACATTCACCCCTATCCTTTTTTCAGGCTATCATGTGCAGTGCACCGAAAGCACACCCTTCTATCCACAACAATGCCCTTACAGATATTTCTGTGGTTTCCCCTGTTTTCTTCACATGCCCTAGTTCAGTTCATATACAGCCCATTATCCCCTGTGTATCACTTTGTTCCAATATATTCATCCCATGCACACCCCATACCCTCATGTATGTTCAAACCCTGATCACTCACAGTCTTTTTCACCCTGTCCTTTCAGCTTCAATTTAGTCTCCTGCTTCTCACATTCCCTTTTACTTCTGTCTCATATATCCTCTTTGTCAACTTCTCATTCAATCTCTCCATCTGTCCAAACCCTTTCTGCATACCCTCTTCCTCTCTCTCAACTACTCATGTTTATTACCACTTCTTTAATTACTCGATCAATTCCCCTCACACCACATATTGTTTTCAAACAATACTATTAGAAAACGTCTACTCTCCTCCCCATATTCTTATTCATAACCCTTGCCTTGCAGTGCTCTCGAGTTGCCCTCTGCCACTGGCCTGTTTATGGTGAGGCACTGAAGGCTTAAAAGTGGAATTGAGTTCCCCAGTTGTGAAGACTTTTTGCCATGGCTTTCCCTTTGAGGGATTTCCCAGAGGGAAAGGGCATCAGAGATATAGATAGATAGCCTTACATACACACAAAACTGTTAGGACTACTATAACTTCAAGCATACCCATCTTTGCTCTCCCAGATAAAGATCTCTATTTCCACATATTATTCAATGCTCTTGGTTCCTTTGCCCCACACCTACCCTATGACTCACTTGACTTACTTCTGCTGACTTGTTGTCATGTTCACACCCAGGTATTTAAAATGCTTCACTTCTTCCAGATTTTTTCCATTCAGACTCACATCCCAGGTAACCTGCCCCTCTATCCTGCTGAACCTAATGACTTTACTTTTATTGACATTTACTCTCAACATCCATCATGCATACACTTACCCAAACTCTGTTGCCATCTTCTGCAGTTTCTCGCACAGACCTATCACCAGTGCTCTATCATCGACAAATAGCAACTGACTCACTTCCATGCCCCTTAACCCCAACAAACTTACCCCTTACAAATTGCATACTTACCATTATCTCCAAGGCCCTTGCATATACCTCCCTCACCACCTTATCCTTAAACAATTAAAACTCATTATGACATCACACACACTTACCACAGACCAACTGTCACTTGGAAACACTCACTCATTTCTTTCCAATCATACACTTACCTCACTTTTTATTGCTTCTAGCAATTTTCCTACTACACCTTTATTTGTAAGTACCTTCCACAAGGCATCTCCGTCAACTCTACCATATGCTTTCTCCAGATCCATAAATACGACATACAAATCCCTCTTTTTCTCTAAATATTCTTGCACACATTCTCGAAACATTCTTTATCACTTCTGTATCCACAATGTAACTCTTTAGTCTGATGCTCTGTACATACCTTCACCCTCTCCATCACCACTCTCCCATACAACTTAACAGGTACGCTCAACAAACTTATACCTCTGTAGTTTGAATGCGCACCTTTATTCCCCCTTGCCTGTATACAGTGGCATTATACATGCACTCCTCCATTCTCCAGGCACCTCACCATGACCCATATATGTATATATTGAAATTCCCAAATAACCAATCAGCAGTGCAGTTATCCCTTTTCTGAAGAAGCACAACAACAATGCCATCCATTTCAGTCACCTTGCCACATCTTAGCTTATGCAAGGCTTTAATCACCTTGTCTCTCTTCACCAAACCACTGTCCATGATTTTGTCACTTTACTTACCTCCTTGACCCAGACTTTCTGTATCTACTATCCTATCATCAATTACATGTAAGAATCCTTCAGAATACTTTATATACTTCCTACCTTATCCCTACCTGTTACCACTTCTTCATTTTCCCATTTTGCCAGTTCAACAATGTTCCAATTTGCTCTTTCTTTTCACACTGTTAACTTCCTTCTAAAACATATATTCTTGCTGAAGTTTAAAGATAATTTCTCACCCCAGCTCTCATTTGTTTTCTTTCATTAGTTCACCTGAAGGACATCTAGAAAAGACCTATCCCATTGTATTTGCTTTATTATGAATTCCCTTTCTTTGTTCTGATTATGCACCATCTGAATCCCTCCTATACTGAATTTTAGTTCATATTCAAAGACCTTATTTTTCTGATCTATAAGTACCTCTTCTCAACTCATGATATCATTTATGATCCTTGAATTGAGTCCTCTGTTTCATCAACTCCTATATTAGTGTTAACTTTTGTTCTTGTTTGTTCTTTCATCTCTTACTTCATTTCTTTTCCTTAAATATTAACTGTGGTGCAATGCTTGGCTTTTTTAATGTTTGTAATCAAGTTTTTCCCAGTATATCTGTCTAATTTCTCTGCATTTATATGTGAAGCAACGTAACCAAACACCAAATAATGGCTGAGAACTAAACTCATATTCAAAACTTAACCAAAATCACATAAGCAGGAAGTGTAGATCAGGGTGACCTACTTTTGATAGAGTGCTTAAGTGTTCATCAGTACTTATCTGTGTCTGAAGTTATATCAGACATCAAATGGTAGCCTAGATCTGAAATCTGATGTAAACCTTTGTGGAGATTAGTCCAACCCACTTTTTAAAGTAAGCATAGGTTTGTCCAACCCTCATAATGCAATGCTCTGGTGTTAATCTTGCCTTCTTGCTGCAGAGTGCAGAGGATTGTCAAACCCACATGCTGCATTATGCAGTCACTGAGACTTGAAATTTAGATCAGGGCAACCTACTTTTGGTGGGATGCTGAGGCACTTTATGGTATCCCTCTGCATCTGCATATGAAGTTAACTTCTATTCTACATTTTATTCTATATCTCTGAGGCCTGTTCCCTCTGGGAGTGAGTGGCCACAGCAGAAGAGTCTCTGTTATCCCTGTCCTTACATATACCCTTGCATATACCATTCCATGCATTTCTGATGTCATTTTCCTCCCTCTGGTACTCATCCACACTATTTCCCCATGTCATTTGTTCTTACTTTCACACCAACCCTTTTAATTATTCTATCATACATTCTCTTTGTGAACTGCCCATTTTGCATTCTTTCCCCACACCCAAACCACCTCAAAGTATTATGTTTCATCCACTCTGCCACACCACAGTTCATTTCCTTTGCATTCCCTCCCATTTCCAAATGTCTTGCACACATCCTCATTTCTTTCTTCATTCCATCTAGTCATATACCACATGCTCTTTTCAAACAGCTCATTTTTACAGTATGGATTCTGATCTCTGGAACTCAATCTTTGTCCATGTTTTGGTTGCATAGGTCAGGGTTGGGGGGACTATGCTGTCCTTTGATCCTTTCTTTATTTCCATACTTCCACCTCTGCCCTTCATTATTCTATTAACTGACCCAATGACTCTTCTAACCAATACTGCTTACCATGTCTTTCCTTCCACGTCACTAAACTTGCCCATGATAGCTCATAAATACTTAAATCTCTCACCTTTTCCAGTCTTCCTCCCATATATCTATAATGCAGTTAAATACACTTTCTTTTTTCACACTTTTTGGGTTTTGCAGAATCTTTACTTTCACATTGTTTCTTTTCAAACTCAATTACTTTACTTTCATTTACCTTCAATTGCTTACTCTTACACACATCATAAAACACAACATTTTGCAACTCCTCTCCCCTCTCGGCAAACAACACAGTGTCATCCACAGACAGGCTTGTCACTAGCCATCATACCTCACTGCCACACTTCGTTTTTGCACCCCCCCCTCTCCCAAGTTTTGCTTTCACCTTTCTTATCACCCCATCCATGTATGTGTTAAAAATCCATGGTGACATCACTCAGCCGTGCCTTACACTCGCATGTATACCAATATTTTCTCTCACCTCTCCATCCACTCTTACCCAGAACATCTCTTAAAGTATTTCACTAGACTCTGTCATACATATTCTCCAGATCTATAAAAGCTGCATGCAGCTTCTTAACTATTGCTAGATACTTTTCCACAGTCATTTTCACCACAAAAATCCAATCCACTTATCCTCAACCTTTTGTAAAACTCCCTTGCTCCTCACTTATTCTGCATCCAGTCACTTCCATCACTCCATCAATCAGTACTCTTGCGTACACTTTTCCTGGTATACTTAACAGACTTATTCCTCAGTAACTGCATCATATATACATCCTGAGCTCCTTATCCTCTCAGTAAAGGACCTATAATAGCTCTTGCCCAACCCCCAGGCACAACTTTCTGTTTTAAATGCTAATTGACATCAAATGCCCACACTCTCTTACACTTCCCCCATACTTCAGAATTTCAACCATAATCTCATCCACTCATACATCCACCTCTTACCTTTTTCACCTCCTTCCAGTGCAATTTCGTATTTTTCTTAAACATTTCACTTGGCTTTCTTCCAAAATCATCAACCCTTTATTTTATTTTCTCCTATCAGCTTAACATTCCACTTACACATCTCATATTTTTGCCTTCTCCTTTGCTGAACTTCCACAGGTACGGTACATTCCTTTTGAGCAGTTTACAATATGCCTTTTTCTAATCTCATCTCTCCACCATTCATTTCCCATCTTATCTCATATCTTATGGCCTTGCATCAAGCTACTAATTGTGCAACATGTAAGTCTTTCTAAACATTTTAAACACTTCATTTGCATATGACTGCATCTCAACATTTATTGCATTTCCATCTAAACTTTTGGTCACTCTTTATGTTCCTCCTTGCCTTCTTTCTGATTTATCTTCTTGCTTGCCAACACTTTTACTTCTCCATTCTTCCTTATACCATACCTCCTCTTCTCTTTGATCCTCACCCTAAGAACTGGGTAAGGTTAGTCTCCAAAAAATCCTCTCACAACTCTTGCATCCAGCACAGTTTTTCTCAACCTTTCATTACTAAACATTGAATAGTGGCTGAATGCTGAACTTGGATTAAAAACTTAACCAGAGTCTCTGAGATGTGAAATGGAAGTCAAGGCAACGTACTAGTGGTAGGATGTGGAAATGTTCTTCAGGATATGAAATTATTTGACTGTACATCAAAAAGTGGCTGAGAACTGAACTAATGTAGAACCTACCCAAGAAGTGGAAGCTCTGAGTGCATGGATATGGATATGGAAACTAAGGATGATAGAATAGCTTTTCATTTACTTCTTAAAGGCTAACTAAAATTGAACAAAATTTTCATAGTTATATTTAAATATATCCCTGGGGATAGGGGAGAAAGAATACTTCCCACGTATTCCCTGCGTGTCGTAGAAGGCAACTAAAAGGGGAGGGAGCGGGGGGCTGGAAATCCTCCCCTCTCATTATTTTTTTTTTTTATTTTCCAAAAGAAGGAACAGAGAAGAGGCCAGGTGAGGATATTCCCTCAAAGGCCCAGTTCTCTGTTCTTAACGCTACCTCGCTAACTCGGGAAATGGCGAATAGTTTGAAAGAAAAAGAAATATTTAAATAAAATTCTTTAAGGTTCCACTGGTATCTTAGTCGAAGTGAAACGGAAAGCTAGACTGGCACTCCTGTCACTGGGGTTGTAAGAGGATTTGGGCATCATTTGAATTTTCTTGAGTCAGAATGGTATTATTTCCTTTATGAAAGATTTACTTTTTAACTTGACATGTATACTGAAGGTATTTGAATTGTTGTTCCCATCACCCATCTATTTATCTTTGAACTGTTTTAGAATTTGTGGTAATACATCATCAGAACTGAAGATAGTATGGCCCTATGATAGGGGTGGGCTGATTGCTTCTTTGACTCCAAACAGCCAGTCCATTACAGGACAGACCTTAGAGTGCCATTTTTTTGTTGATAAAGTTGTCAGTTTCATGTCATTATCAGGCTTCTTTTGCCAGTGTTTGTCTGTTTGTATTATGGTACCTCACATGTCAGTAAGGCACAGTATGGCATTGTGTTTGGGAGGTAAACTCATTTCTTGTGAGATTGAAATATTGGATCCTCTTTAAACTTTGGGAAAGCACATGTTGTTTGTGTCTGTCCAGCTGAATTTCCTGAAAAGACCTGAATTTTTCTTAAATTTCTTTAAATTTTATCAGTTCGAAGTGTTTTTAACCAAAATTGTAATCTTTTTACAGACACGGAGCAGAAGTTCTAGAGACTGGGCGAGAAGGAAAGAAGCAAAAAAAAATTTGTTTTGGTGGTACTGGCTATCGTCTGGGTGAAACCAATGATGACACTGAAGGTAAGAATAGGAGTTAGGGATAAAGGAAGTAGGAGAGTTATACATAAACCTCATAACTCTGTGTGAATGATTCTGTTGAAGGTGAGATGCTAATTTGTTGATATTTTCAGTTATACCAGACACTTCAGAGCAAGAAGAACGACCACGTGATGTTTCTTTGAAAATGTGGCGAACTGGCTTCTCTGTGGATGGAGGGCCACTTCGAGCATATGAGGACCCAGCCAATGCTGAATTTCTTAACGCCATCCGGCGAGGGTAAGATTGTGTGTTGGAGTGAATTTGTGAGAATAATCATTACCATACTTCATAGCGGAGTCTAACTCTTTCACAGTGCTTGGAACGAGGCCTATTCTTATATGGTGAATTATGTGTAATAGTGGTCGTGGTCCCACATATCACCATTCCCATTTCAGTCACTGTTATCATGTTCTTAATAGTCAGCTACAACTAAGATAGTGTTCTGAATTTCTTCTGATTAATCCATATCATCAGATATCCAATATTCATTATTTCCTTCTGATACAATACTGAGAACATCATTCTTGGAGTTGTAAACATATCCCATATTTTAAAGTTTTTGCTTCTCTTTTTTCATACTTGATTGCCATTTCCCATGTAAGTGAGGCAAATCCAGGAACAGATGGAGAAAGGCCGCATTGGCTCACTTGCTATCTGTCGCTTTCATGTGTAATGAACTGAAATATCAGCTCCCAAGCCACAACCAGGCTCCACAGAACTTTCCATAGTTTACCCTGGACATTTCACATGCTCTGGTTCAGTTCATTGACAGCCTCACCAGAACAATTCACTCTCTCTTTTGTGCACACCTTTCACCCTCCTACATGTTCAGGCCTTGATCACTCAAAATTGTTTTCACTCCATCCTTCCATCTCCAATTTGATCTCCCTATTCTTGTTACATCACTTCTGACACATATATCATCTTTGTCAGCCTTTCCTCACTCATTCTCTCTATGTGTCCAAACCTTTTCAGCACACCCTTTTCTCTCAGCCACTCTTTATTACTGCACATCTCTCTTACCCCATCATTACTTCATTGATTAAACCATCTCATACCTCAAACGTTTTATTTCCTATGCATCTACCCTCTTCAGCATGGCCTTATCTTTAGCCCATGCTTCACATCCATATAATGTTGCTTTTGCTAGTGTTAGCTATATTTTATGTTCCTTTGTACAACATCCGGTAGAGACTAAGGCTGAACTCTTAAGTGGTCTTATGAAATTCACAACAGTGATATTATCTACTCATGATGAATACTCGATAAAAGCCTTGACTGGAGAGTACCATAATGTTTGTGGTATCAAATGTTTATTGTGTGTAGGAAAGAGAAAATGAAGTGGTAATTAAGTAACTATCTATTTATTTATTTTATTTTGCTTTGACGCTGTCTCCCGCGTTAGTGAGGTAGTGCAAGGAAACAGACAAAACAATGGCCCAACCCACCCACATACACATGTATATACATACACGTCCACACACGCAAATATACATACCTATACATCTCAACGTATACATATATATATACACACACAGACATATACATATATACACGTGTACATAATTCATACTGTCTGCCTTTATTCATTCCCATTGCCACCCCGCCACACACGAAATAACAACCCCTTCCCTCCAAATGTGTGCGAGGTAATGCTAGGAAAAGACAACATGGGCCACTTTCATTCACACTCACTCTCTAGCTGTCATGCAATAATGCACCGAAACCACGGCTCCCTTTCCACATCCAGGCCCTACAGAACTTTCCATGGTTTACCTCAGACGCTTCACATGCCCTGGTTCAATCCATTGACAGCACGTTGGCCCTGGTATACCACATTGTTCCAATTCACTCTATTCCTTGCATGCCTGATCACTCAGAATCTTTTTCACTCCATCTTTCCACCTAAAATTTGGTCTCCCACTTCTCCCCATTCCCTCCACCTCTGACACATATATCCTCTTGGTCAATCTTTCCTCACTCATTCTCTCCTTGTGACCAAACCATTTCAAAACACCTTCTTCTGCTCTCTCAACCACACTCTTTTTATTACCACACAGCTCTCTTTTCCTATTATTACTTACTCAATCAAACCATCTCACACCACATATTGTCCTCAAACATCTCCTTTCCAGCACATCCACCCTCCTGCGCACAACTCTGTCCATAGCCCACTCCTCGCAACCATATAACATTGTTGGAACCATTATTCCCTTCAAACATACCCACTTTTGCTTTCCGAGATAATGTTCTCGACTTCCGCACAGTCATCAACACTCCCAGAACTTTCGCCCTCTCCCCCACCCTGTGATTCACTTTTGCTTCCATGGTTCCATCCACTGCCAAATCCACTCCCAGATATCTAAAACACTTCACTTCCTCCAGTTTTTCTCCATTCAAACTTACCTCACAATTGAATTGTCCCTCAACCCTACTGTACCTAATAACATTGCTCTTATTCACATTTACTCTCAGCTTTCTTCTTCACATACTTACCAAACTCAGTCACCAGCTTCTGCAGTTTCTCACACGAATCAGCCACCAGCGTTGTATCATCAGCAAACAACAACTGACTCACTTTCCAAGCTCTCTCATCCACAACAGACTGCATATTTGCCCCTCTTTCCAAAACTCTTGCATTCACCTCCCTAACAACCCCATCCATAAACAAATTAAACAACCATGGAGACATCACACACCCCTGCCGCAAACCAACATTCACTGAGAACCAATCACTTTCCTCTTTTCCTACACGTGCACATGCCTTATATCCTAAATAAAAACTTTTCACTGCCTCTAACAACTTGCCTCCCACCCATATATTCTTAATACCTTCCACAGAGCATCTCTATCAACTCTATCATATGCCATCTCCAGATCCATAAATGCTACATGCAAATCCATTTGCTTTTCTAAGTATTTCTCACATACATTCTTCAACGCAAACACCTGATCCACACATCCTCTACCACTTCTGAAACCACACTGCTCTTCCCCAATCTGATGCTCTGTGCATGCCTTCACCCTATCAATCAATACCTTCCCATATAATCTCCCAAGAATACTCAACAAACTTATACCTCTGTAATTTGAGCACTTACTTTTATCCCCTTTGCCTTTGTACAATGGCACTATGCAAGCATTCAGTCAATCCTCAGGCACCTCACCATGAGTCATACATATATTGAATAACCTTACCAACCAGTCAACAATACAGTCACCTCCTTTTTTTAATAAATTCCACTGCAATACCATCCAAAACCCACTGCCTTGCCGGCTTTCATCTTCCGCAAAGCTTTTACTACCTCTTCCCTGTTTACCAAATCATTTTCCCTAACCCTCTCACTTCGCACGCCATCTTGACCAAAACACCCTTTATCTGCCACTCTATCATCAAACACATTCAACAAACATTCAAAATACTCACTCCATCTCCTCACATCACCACTACTTGTTATCACCTCCCCATTAGCCCCCTTCACTGAAGTTCCCATTGATTCCCTTGTCTTACGCACTTTATTTACCTTCTTCCAAAACATCTTTTTATTCTCCCTAAAATTTAATGATACCCTCTCGCCCCAACTCTCATTTGCCCTCTTTTTCACCTCGTGCACCTTTCTCTTGACCTCCTGCCTCTTTCTTTTATACATCTCCCAGTCATTTGCATTATTTCCCTGCAAAAATTGCCCAAATGCCTCTCTCTTCTCTTTCACTTATAGTCTTACTTCTTCATCCCACCAGTCACTACCCTTTCTAATCTGCCCACCTCCCACACTTCTCATGCCACAAGCATCTTTTGCACAAGCCATCACTGCTTCCCTAAATACATCCCATTCGTCCCCCACTCCCCTTACACCCTTTGCTCTCACCTTTTTCCATTCTATACTCAGTCTCTCCTGGTACTTCCTCATACAAGTCTCCTTCCCAAGCTCACTTACTCTCACCACTCTTTTCACCCCAACATTCTCTCTTCTTTTCTGAAAACCTCTATACAAATCTTCACCTTTGCCTTCACAAGATAATGATCAGACATCCCTCCAATTGCACCTCTCAGCACATTAACATCCAAAAGCCTGTCTTTCGCACGCCTATCAATTAACACATAATCCAATAACGCTCTCCGGCCATCTCTCCTACACACATACGTGTACTTATATATATCTCTCTTTTTAAACCAGGTATTCCCAATCACCAGTCCTTTTTCAGCACACAAATCTACAAGCTCTTCACCATTTCCATTTACAACACTGAACACACCATGTACACCAATTATTCCCTCAACTGCCACATTACTCACCTTTGCATTCAAATCGCCCATCACTATAACCTGGTCTCATGCATCAAAACTACTAACACACTCATTCAGCTGTTCCCAAAACACTTGCCTCTCATGATCTTTCTTCTCATGCCCTGGTGCATATGCACCAATAATCACCCATCTCTCTCCATCCACTTTCAGTTTTACCCATATCAATCTCGAGTTTACTTTCTTACACTCTATCACATACTCCCACCACTCCTGTTTCAGGAGTAGTGCTACTCCTTCCCTTGCTCTTGTCCTCTCACTAACCCCAGACTTTACTCCCAAGACATTCCCAAACCACTCTTCCCCTTTACCCTTGAGCTTCGTTTCACTCAGAGCCAAAACATCCAGGTTCGTTTCCTCAAACATACTACCTATCTCCTTTTTTCTCATCTTGGTTACATCCACACACATTTAGACACCCCAGTCTGAGCCTTCGAGGAGGATGAGCACTCCCCGCATGACTCCTTTTTCTGTTTCCCCTTTTAGAAAGTTAGAATTCAAGGAGGGGAGGGTTTCTAGCCCCCTGCTCCTGTCCCCTTTAGTCGCCTTCTACGACACTAACTTCTAACTAACAATACAAAAAGAGAAAATACCATGAAAATCCAGGTCCTAAAACTTTTATTACATTGCCTGTAACCAACAAAAACACCATGGGATGCAGTGCAGAAATTCAATAAGGTCCTGTATAAAGATGTTCTGGAAGGAGGTAAATAGGGTGCGTAAGACAAGGGAGCAAATGGGAACTTCAGTGAAGGGCGTAAATGGGGAGGTGATAACAAGTAGCGGTGATGTGAGAAGGAGATGGAATGAGTATTTTGAAGGTTTGTTGAATGTGTCTGATGACAGAGTGGCAGATATAGGGTGTTTTGGTCGAGGTGGTGTGCAAAGTGAGAGGGTTAGGGAAAATGATTTGGTAAACAGAGAAGAGGTAGTAAAAGCTTTGCGGAAGATGAAAGCCGGCAAGGCAGCAGGTTTGGATGGTATTGCAGTGGAATTTATTAAGAAAGGGGGTGACTGTATTGTTGACTGGTTGGTAAGGTTATTTAATGTATGTATGACTCATGGTGAGGTGCCTGAGGATTGGCGGAATGCGTGCATAGTGCCATTGTACAAAGGCAAAGGGGATAAGAGTGAGTGCTCAAATTACAGAGGTATAAGTTTGTTGAGTATTCCTGGTAAATTATATGGGAGGGTATTGATTGAGAGGGTGAAGGCATGTACAGAGCATCAGATTGGGGAAGAGCAGTGCGGTTTCAGAAGTGGTAGAGGATGTGTGGATCAGGTGTTTGCTTTGAAGAATGTATGTGAGAAATACTTAGAAAAGCAAATGGATTTGTATGTAGCATTTATGGATCTGGAGAAGGCATATGATAGAGTTGATAGAGATGCTCTGTGGAAGGTATTAAGAATATATGGTGTGGGAGGCAAGTTGTTAGAAGCAGTGAAAAGTTTTTATCGAGGATGTAAGGCATGTGTACGTGTAGGAAGAGAGGAAAGTGATTGGTTCTCAGTGAATGTAGGTTTGCGGCAGGGGTGTGTGATGTCTCCATGGTTGTTTAATTTGTTTATGGATGGGGTTGTAAGGGAGGTAAATGCAAGAGTTTTGGAAAGAGGGGCAAGTATGAAGTCTGTTGGGGATGAGAGAGCTTGGGAAGTGAGTCAGTTGTTGTTCGCTGATGATACAGCGCTGGTGGCTGATTCATGTGAGAAACTGCAGAAGCTGGTGACTGAGTTTGGTAAAGTGTGTGGAAGAAGAAAGTTGAGAGTAAATGTGAATAAGAGCAAGGTTATTAGGTACAGTAGGGGTGAGGGTCAAGTCAATTGGGAGGTGAGTTTGAATGGAGAAAAACTGGAGGAAGTGAAGTGTTTTAGATATCTGGGAGTGGATCTGTCAGCGGATGGAACCATGGAAGCGGAAGTGGATCATAGGGTGGGGGAGGGGGCGAAAATTTTGGGAGCCTTGAAAAATGTGTGGAAGTCGAGAACATTATCTCGGAAAGCAAAAATGGGTATGTTTGAGGGAATAGTGGTTCCAACAATGTTGTATGGTTGCGAGGCGTGGGCTATGGATAGAGATGTGCGCAGGAGGATGGATGTGCTGGAAATGAGATGTTTGAGGACAATGTGTGGTGTGAGGTGGTTTGATCGAGTAAGTAACGTAAGGGTAAGAGAGATGTGTGGAAGTAAAAAGAGCGTGGTTGAGAGAGCAGAAGAGGGTGTTTTGAAATGGTTTGGGCACATGGAGAGAATGAGTGAGGAGAGATTGACCAAGAGGATATATGTGTCGGAGGTGGAGGGAACGAGGAGAAGAGGGAGACCAAATTGGAGGTGGAAAGATGGAGTGAAAAAGATTTTGTGTGATCGGGGCCTGAACATGCAGGAGGGTGAAAGGAGGGCAAGAAATAGAGTGAATTGGAGTCATGTGGTATACATGGGTTGACGTGCTGTCAGTGGATTGAAGCAAGGCATGTGGAGCGTCTGGGGTAAACCATGGAAAGCTGTGTAGGTATGTATATTTGCGTGTGTGGACGTGTGTATGTGCATGTGTATGGGGGGGGGGGCCATTTCTTTCGTCTGTTTCCTTGCGCTACCTCGCAAACGCGGGAGACAGCGACAAAGTATAAAAAAAAAAAAAAAAAAAAAAAAAAAAATAAAGATGTAGGTGGCACCCACTACTGCTGCAAATCTGTGGTAGTTGTAGTGGGTGAAAGGCATGCACCAATCAGGTAGGTACTACTGCTTGGGTTTCAGGAGGGATATTGGCTGTGGCACAGTGAGCCAGCACTGCATTGTTTGTATGGATGAGTGAAGATGTACAGAGGAGGATGAATGTGGTGAAAATGAAATATTTGACAGCAGTATGTAGTGTGAAGGAGGTTAATAAAGCAAGAGATGATAGAGTAAGGAGAGCATGGTAATATGAGTGATAGAGAGCACTGAAAATGGTGTACTGAAATTGTTTGGATATGTAGAGGGAATTAGTGAGGTGAAGTTAAGAAAGAGAATGTATGTGTCTGCAGTGGAGGAGACATGGGGAAGGGGGAGATGGAAGGATGAAGTGAATAAGGTTTTGAGAGCTATGGGCTTAAAGATGCAGGATATTGATAGGCTTGCATGGTATAGAGTGCCTTGGAGCAGTTTGGTATACAGGCTGATGGGGCCTGCTTGTGAATAGGGAATGTGGCTTTGGTGCATTACACATGACAACTAAAGAATGGATGTGAATGAATGAAGCCTTTTCTTTGTGGGTACCTAGTACTACCTTGCTTATGTATGAAAGAAAGAAAGTAAGCTCTCAACAGAAGTAAAAGAAATGAGCCCTGGAGGATAGATGACTACAGCATTTGTGATATTCTAATTTTCAGGCCCAGACCATCATTTATTTTTCCCTTGCTTCATCTACACATTAGCTGCTAGCCTTCAACCCCAGGTTTGCACCTTCTTTTTCTTATAAACAATACTTTATTTGCATATATTTTTACTCATATTGTGTTCCTTACTTTTCCAAAAAGCATTAGTAGCACAACAAACGGACAATTCCCCGATGCTGATCCAGAATGGTCCCATGGATTGAGAAGGGCTGGTCAGATATCTTGCAAATGGGAATCATTCCACCTACATAGCTGCAGCTTCTAAACCTGACTCTGTTCATGTCTGCAATATTCATGGTCTTAAAGCTAATGTTCACTCTGAAGAACACCATGTATTTTCTTCTTTCTCTGATATTTTTAACCCAACTGTCTAAAGCTGCTTCTTCTCATCATTATCAAATCTCAAACTATTTATTTATTTTGATTTGTCGCTGTCTCCCGCGTTAGCGAGGTAGCGCAAGGAAACAGACGAAAGAATGGCCCAACCCGCCCACATACACATGTATATACATACATGTCCACACACGCAAATATACATACCTATACATCTCAATGTACACATATATATACACACAAAGACATATACACATGTACATAATTCATACTGTCTGCCTTTATTTGTTCCCATCACCACCCCGCCACACATGGAATAACAACCCCCTCCCCCCTCATGTGTGCGAGGTAGCTCTAGGAAAAGACACCAAAGGCCCCATTCGTTCACACTCAGTCTCTAGCTGTCATGTAATAATGCACCGAAACCACAGCTCCCTTTCCACATCCAGGCACCACACAACTTTCAATGGTTTACCCCAGACGCTTCACATGCCCTGGTTCAATCCATTGACAGCACGTCGACCCCGGTATACCACATCGTTCCAATTCACTCTATTCCTTGCACGCCTTTCACCCTCCTGCATGTTCAGGCCCCGATCACTCAAAATCTTTTTCACTCCATCCTTCCACCTAAAATTTGGTCTCCCACTTCTCCTCGTTCCCTCCACCTCTGACACATATATCCTCTTTGTCAATCTTTCCTCACTCATTCTCTCCATGTGACCAAACCATTTCAAAACACCCTCCTGCTTTCTCAACCACACTCTTTTTATTTCCACACATCTCTCTTACCTTTACATTACTTACTCGATCAAACCACCGCACACCACATATTGTCCTCAAACCTCTCATTTCCAGCTCATCCACCCTCCTGCGCACAACTCTATCCATAGCCCACGCCTTGCAACCATACAACATTGTTGGAACCACTATTCCTTCATACATACCCATTTTTGCTTTCCGAGATAATGTTCTCGACTTCCAAACATTCTTCAATGCTCTCAGAATTTTTGCCCCCTCCCCCACCCTATAATTCACTTCCGCTTCCATGGTTCCATCCGCTGCCAGATCCACTCCCAGATATCTAAAACACTTTACTTCCTCCAGTTTTTCTCCATTCAAACTTACCTCCCAATTGACTTGACCCTCAACCCTACTGTACCTAATAACCTTGCTCTTATTCACATTTACTCTTAACTTTCTTCTTTCACACACTTTACCAAACTCAGTCACCAGCTTCTGCAGTTTCTTACATGAATCAGCCACCAGCACTGCATTATCAGCGAACAACAACTGACTCACTTCCCAAGCTCTCTCATCCACAACAGACTTCATACTTGCCCCTCTTTCCAAAACTCTTGCATTCACCTCCCTAACAACCCCATCCATAAACAAATTAAACAACCATGGAGACATCACACACCCCTGCCACAAACCTACATTCACTGAGAACTAATCACTTTCCTCTCTTCCTACACGTACACATGCCTTACATCCTCGATAAAAACTTCTCACTGCTTCTAACAACTTGCCTCCCACACTATATATTCTTAAAACCTTCCACAGAGCATCTCTATCAACTCTATCATATGCCTTCTCCAGATCCATAAATGCTACATACAAATCCATTTGCTTTTCTAAGTATTTCTCACATACATTCTTCAACGCAAACACCTGATCCACACATCCTCTACCACTTCTGAAACCACACTGCTCTTCCCCAATCTGATGCTCTGTACATGCCTTCACCCTCTCAATCAATACCCTCCCATATATTTTACCAGGAATACTCAACAAACTTAAACCTCTGTAATTTGAGCACTCACTCTTATCCCCTTTGCCTTTGTACAATGGCACTATGCAAGCATTCCGCCAATCCTCAGGCACCTCACCATGAACCATACATACATTAAATAACCATACCTACCAGTCAACAATACAGTCACCCCCTTTTTTAATAAATTCCACTGCAATACCATCCAAGCCTGCTGCCTTGCCGGCTTTCATCTTCCGCAAAGCTTTTACTACCTCTTCTCTGTTTACCAAATCATTTTCCCTAACCCTCTCACTTTGCACACCGCCTCGACTAAAACACTCTATATCTGCCACTCTATCATCAAACACATTCAACAAACCTTCAAAATACTCACTCTATCTCCTTCTCACATCACCACTACTTGTTATCACCTCCCCATTTGCGCCCTTCACTGAAGTTCCCATTTGCTCCCTTGTCTTACGCACTTTATTTACCTCCTTCCAAAACATCTTTTTATTCTCCCTGAAATTTAATGATACTCTCACCCCAACTCTCATTTGCCCTCTTTTTCACCTCTTGCACCTTTCTCTTGACCTCCTGTCTCTTTCTTTTATACATCTCCCACTCATTTGCATTTTTTCCCTGCAAAAATCATCCAAATGCCTCTCTCTTCTCTTTCACTAATAATCTTACTTCTTCATCCCACCACTCACTACCTTTTCTAATCAACCCACCTCCCATGCTTCTCATGCCACAAGCATCTTTTGCGCAAGCCATCACTGCTTCCCTAAATACATCCCATTCCTCCCTCACTCCCCTTACCTCCTTTGTTCTCACCTTTTTCCATTCTGTACTCAGTCTCTCCTGGTACTTCCTCACACAAGTCTCCTTCCCAAGCTCACTTACTCTCACCACTCTCTTCACCCCAACATTCTCTCTTCTTTTCTGAAAACCCCCACAAATCTTCACCTTCGCCTCCACAAGATAATGATCAGACATCCCTCCAGTTGCACCTCTCAGCACATTAACATCCAAAAGTCTCTCTTTCGTGCATCTATCAATTAACATGTAATCCAATAATGCTCTCTGGCCATCTCTCCTACTTACATACGTATACTTATGTATATCTTGCTTTTTAATCCAGGTATTCCCAATCACCAGTGCTTTTTCAGCACATAAATCTACAAGCTCTTCACCATTTCCATTTACAACACTGAACACTCCATGTATACCAATTATTCCCTCAACTGCCACATTACTCACCTTTGCATTCAAATCACCCATCACTATAACCGGGTCTTTTGCATCAAAACCACTAACACACTCATTCAGCTGCTCCCAAAACACTTGCCTCTCATGATCTTTCTTCTCATGCCCAGGTGCATATGCACCAATAATCACCCATCTCTCTCCATCAACTTTCAGTTTTACCCATATCAATCTAGAATTTACTTTCTTACACTCTATCACATACTCCCACAACTCCTGATTCAGGAGTAGTTCTACTCCTTCCCTTGCTCTTGTCCTCTCACTAACCCCTGACTTTACTCCCAAGACATTCCCAAACCACTCTTCCCCTTTACCCTTGAGCTTCGTTTCACTCAGAGCCAAAACATCCAGGTTTCTTTCCTCAAACATACTACCTATCTCTCCTTTTTTCTCATTTTGGTTACATCCACACACATTTAGACATCCCAATCTGAGCCTTCGAGGAGGATGAGCACTCCTCGCATGACTCCTTCTTCTGTTTCCCCTTTTAGAAAGTTAAAATACAAGGAGGGGAGGGTTTTTGGCCCCCTGCTCCCGTCCCCTTTAGTCGCCTTCTACGACACGTGAGGAATGCGTGGGAAGTATTCTTTCTCCCCTATCCCCAGGGATAAATCTCAAACTATAACCTCGATGTCATTATTTTTCCTTTAGCTAAGGGTGAAGATCTTGCCTACTGTTGCACAGAACCACTTATCTTTTGCCTTGTGGATCTTTGGTCTCCTAGCTTGGAAATCATGTTGCCCAAAACTTTGCTAACCTTCAATACTGTGATTTTCTGTTAGTTTACTAACCACAGTGCCTCCAACTGTCTACAACTCTACAGCTCTTTGACTTCTTGCTATGGTCTGAGATCTCCATGCAGGGATTTCAGTGTACACCACAAAAATTAGTTAGATTCTATCTGGGATGATGCTGGTGGAGCTGAGGCCTTTTCCATATTAATGATCTGGAACAAATTAGTAAATACTTTATATGAGTTGCTGACTGTCATTACCTTTCTTCAAATTTACTTGACCTTTTTTTTTTTTTTTTTACTTCAGAACCCTTGCGCTATTCATACACCATTTCTCTTCCCTTAAGGTCCTCCAACCATAGTCTTATTTCTGTTTTACTTCTATATAGTTATGCCAAGCTTCTAATCTTCCCTTGAAATGCCAGCTTTGGGACTTAGGGAGACCTAAGTGATCATCCCTGTGCAGCTTCTTTACTGACCCTTGGGATGGGGATGGGTATTGTTTTTTTTTGTTTCATGCAGAATGCATGGATAGAGTCAATATTTCTTCCCCCAGCCGTGGTTTATTCTTCAGATTGTTGGAAGAGAGGGAACACATATGTATCAGTTGGTGAGTAAATTGAAGAAGAGTAACATGGTAAGTATGAAGAAGTTTGTGACTCAGGAATGATTTTAGTAGAATTGAGTAAGGAGGAGGGAGACCAGCATGGAAGGTCTCCACACACACACACACACACACACACACGCACACACACACACACACCCCATCATTCTCAATACATAGTGGTGACTGTTCCCCAGACAGACTGTATGACTTGATCCATTTTGACCTTTTGCCTTTCTTTGTCTGCAACCTCACCAGCTTAGCAGATGCTGTAAGCGGGATAGACTTAGTCAAAGAATGTTACGAAATGTGAACACAAAGTGCTACTTTTACCTTTTATGAACAACATTTCATCTTTGAGTAGTTAGGCTAATTACTATGCCTTTCTTACTCTGTCATTCTTTGCACAATTTATCCATGTTACACCACGTGGCCCCAGGTATTTCACTGTCATTATACCTATGTTTTCTGGTCTTTTGTGTTTAAGGCCTAAGATTAACATTCATACAACACTGTTCAGGCTTCTGTATGTTCAGACATATTCATCTTTGCCATAATAGACACTGACCAAAGAGATATCAAAAAAAATATATGTGAGTTCAGCAATAATGTTTGAGAGACTGTTTGATGTAATGCCAGGAAATATAAGAATCATTCATGGAAAATCTTCTGAAACATTTAAAAGAAAACTTGATATATAATTGAATTCAGACTCAGATGAATCTTGAATTAAAGATTATGGGATGTGCATAGCATTTGAGAGAAACTATTATTCTTCAGGAAAAACTGAAGTAAGCACTAGATACAAACCCTACCTTTTTGACAAAATCTTGTCTTAGGTAAGAAGACAGTGTGTCATGACTAAGATGCATACCCTACCTTTTTGACAAAATCTTGTCTTATGTAAGAAGACAGTGTGTCATGACCAGTCTCCATAGCGTTACCTTCAACAAGAAGTTCACAGCTAGAGTCATGGTAATTTTCATGTATGCCCCAAACTTTTGATCCAGTTGAGGTATTGTAGTGATCATTTTGATGAACGTTACTCACCACGAAAGGCACTTAACAGGAATGTATTGTGAACCACCCCCATGGTTGCGCCATGTATTTATTTTGCAAAAATGTTTGCTACAAACAGGCGATATGCTGCTCATACTCACTACTTTTAAAATCACAGCGTTTACACAAATGGTACTTGCTAATGGACACAGTGCATTGTGTTCTCTGTCAAGCACTAATAAACACATCCATTTTTGTTTATTTGTTGTTCCTCAAAAATTTGGATTTCAGGCATTTCCAGCAGTTATAGCTCAGAAGACATCTTCATGTATGTTAATGAATAAGATCCAAGTGTTATGTGTGTCACTGGAACATGTTTACAATAAAATTATGGTGGAGCCCTCAGTAATGGCATCCATAATTGTTCCACCAAATTACCTTTATTATGAAATGAAAATTAATATCTTTTTTCACAGTCATCCTTGTAAAGTGTCCCATATTGAATTATAATGCAATGCAAGGTATATCTGTCTATCTATATATATCTCTGATGCCTGTTCCCTTCAGGAACTCCCATTAAGTGGGAGGCCACTGTAGAAGAGTCTCCAGTTATCTTGTTCATAAATGTATCCCTCACATATACCATTCCACACATTCTTCCACCATTTCTCCCCTCCAGCACTCTTCCACTCTGTTTCTCCATGTCATAAATGGTCTTCTCACACCAATCCCTTTAACTATAATATCACACTCTCTTCTTGTAATTCCACATCTTGCATTCTTTCCACATGCCCAAACCACTTTAAAGTATTATTTTTCACTCACTCTACCACTCTACAATTTGTTTCCTTTGCATTCCTTGCCATACCACATCTCCCATACACCCTTCTCTTTCTCTCTTCATTTCATCAAGTCATACCACTTGCTTCTCTTAATTAGTTAATTTCCATAGCTTGGATTCTTGACCTCTATGACTCATTCCTCATTCATGTTTTAGCTGTATAGGTCAGGGTAGGGAGGACCGTTTTGTCCCATAATCCTTTCTTCACTTGCATCTTTACACCTTTACTCTTCATTATAATATTTAGGAACATAGTGACTCTTCTACCTTCTACTGCTCTTTCCCTTGTCTCTCTTTCCGTGTCACCAAACTTACTCAAGATAGCGCCTAAATACTTGAATTCTGTTGCCTCTTCCACTCTTTCTACCCCCATATCCCTAACACAGCATAGTACACCTTCTTTCGCTCTATAGGGTTTTACAAAATCTATACTTTCACTTTGTTTACTTTCAGACACCATTACTTACCTACTTAGAGCATTTATCTTCAATCGCCTATGCTTACACACATCGTAAAACCCACTTAAACCTCCTGTAACTTCTCTTCACTCTCAGCAGCAAACAACACAGTATCATTAGGTTTTTCACTAGCCACCATACTTAACCACTATACTTATCTCTGCACCCCTTTCCTTAGTTTTGCTTTCATCTCCCTTATCGCTATGTTATTATTTATTATTATTATTATACATAATCGCTGTTTCCTTCATCAGAGAGGTAGCACCAGGAAACAGACGAAGAATGGCCCATCCACTTATATACACATATACATACATAAACGCCCACATAGGCACATATACATACATATACATACACACACGCAAACATTACATACATGCACATTTACATATTCATACTTCCTTGCTTTCTTCCATTCCTGTCCCTAACCCGCCCCACAGGAAAACTGCATCGCTGTTCCCTGCTCCAGCGAGGCAGCACCAGGAATACAGACAAAAAGGCTACATTCGTTCACACTCAGTCTCAAGCTGTCATGTGCAATGCACTGAAACCACAGCTCTCTATGCACATCCAGGCCCTACAGACAATTTCCATGGATTATCCCAGATGCTTTACATGCCCTAGTTCAGTATATTGATAGCAAGTTAACCCCGGTATACCACATGGTTCCAGTTCACTCTACTCCTTTCATGCCCCTCACCCTCCTATTTGTTCAGGCTCTGATTGCTCAAAATCTTTTTCACCCCATCCTTCCACCTTCAGTTTGGTCTCCCACCTCTCCCTGTTCCCTCCACCTCTGACACGTATATCCTCTTTGTCAATCTTTCCTCACTCATTCACTCCATATGTTCAAGCCATTCCATCACACCCCCCTCCACTCTCTCAATTGTACTCTTTTTATTTCCACATCTCTCCCACTCTTATATTACCCACTCAATCAAACCACCTCACACCACATATTGTCCCCAAAAACCTCACCTCCAACACATCCACCCTCCTCCAAACAGCCCCATCTCTAGCCCATGCCTCGCAACGATACAACATTGTTGGAACTACTATTCCTTCAAACATACCCACCTCTGTGCTCCAAGACAACATTCTCTCTGAACACACATTCTTCAGCACTCCCAGAACCTTCACCCCCTCCCCTACCTAGTGACTCACTTCTGCTTCCTTTGTTCCATCCACTGCTAAGTCCACTCCCAGATATCTAAAACACTTCACTTCCTCCAATTTTTCTCCATTCAAACTTACATCCCAATTAACTTGTCCCTCAACCCTGCTGAACCTAATAACCTTGCTCTTATTCACATTTACTTTCAATTTTCTCCTTTCACACACTTTTCCAAAATCAGTCATGTCTGCAGTTTCTCACACCAATCAGCCATTAGAGCTGTATCATTGGCGAACAACTGACTCACTTCCTAGGCCCTCTCATCCACATCATACTGCATACTCGCCCCTCTCTCCAAAACTCTTGCATTTACCTCCCTAACCACCCCATCCATAAACAAATTAAACAGCCATGGAGACATCACACACCCCAGCTGCAGAACGACATTCACAGGGAACCAATCACTCTCCTCTCTTCCTACTCTTACAAATGCCTTGTGTCCTTGGTAAAAACTTTTCACTTCTAGCAACTTACCTCCCACACCATATACTCTTTAAACCTTCCACAAAGCATTTCTGTAAGCCCTATCATAAGCCCTCTCCAGATCCTTGAATGCTACAAACAATTCCATTTGTTTTTCTAATTATTTCTCGCATACATTCTTCAAAGCATACACCTGATCTACTCATCCTCTACCAATTTGGAAACCACACTGCTCATCCCCAATCTGATGCTCTGTACATGCCTTCACCCTTTCAATCAATACCCTCCCATATAATTTCTCAGGAATACTCAACAAACTTATGCCTCTGTAGTTTTGTACACTCACCTTTATCCACTCTGCCTTTGTACAATGGCAGTATGCATGTATTCTGCTGATCCTCAGGCACTTCACCATGGTCCATACATACATTGAATATCCTTACCAACCAATCAGCAACACAGTCCCCCCATTTTTTCACTGCAATATCATCCAAACCCACCACCTTGCTGGATTTCATCTTCCGCAAAGCTTTCCTTACTTCTTCTCTCTTCACCAAACCCTCTCACTTCGTACACCACCCTGACCAAAACACCTTATATGTGCCACTTTATCATCAAATACATTCAATAAACCTTCAAAATATTCATTCCATTTCCTTCTCACTCCATCACTATCTGTTATCACTTCCCCACTTGCTCCCTTCACCTATGTTCCCATTTATTCTCTTGTCTTACGCACTCTATTTACCTCCTTCCAAAACATCTTTTTATCATCCTTCGAATTTAATGATACTCTCTTACCCCAACTCTCATTTGCCCTCTTTTTGAACTCTTGCACCTTTCTCTTGACCTCTTGGCGCTTTCTTTTATACATCTCCCAGTCATTTGTACTACCTCACTGCAATTATTGACCAAATGCCTCTCTTTTCTCTTTCACTAGCCATCTTACTTCTTCATCCCACCACTCACTACCCTTTCTAAATTGCCCACCTCCCACCTTTCTCATACCACATGCATCTTTTGTGCAAGCTATCACTGCTTCCCTTAATACATCCCATTCCTCACCTACTCCCCTCACATCATTTGCTCTCACCTTTTGCTATTCTACACTCAATCTCTCCTGATACTTCCTCACACAAGTCTCCTTTCCAAGCTCCCTTACTCTCACCACTCTTCTTCATAACATTCTCTCTTCTTTTCAGAAAGCCTCTACAAATCTTTCCCTATGCATCCATAAGATAGTGATCAGACATCCCTCCAGCTGCCCCTCTCAACACATTAACATCCAGAAGTCTCTTTTATATGCCTATCAATTAACATGTAGTCCAATAATGCCCTTTGATCATCTCTCCTACACACACATGTATACTTATGTATATCTCTCTTTTTAAAACAGGTATTCCCAGTCACCAGTCTTTTCAGCACAAAGCCACAAGCTCTTCACCATTTCCATTTCTAACACTGAACACCCCATGTACACCAATTATACCCTCAACTGCCACATTACTCACCTTTGTATTTAAATCACCCATCACTATAACCTGGTCTCCTGCATCAAAGCTGCTAATACACTCACTCAACTGCTTCCAGAACACTTGCCTCTCATGATCTTTCTCCTTTCAACCAGGTGCATTGGCACCAATAATCATCTATCTCTCTCATCCACTTTCAGTTTTACCCACATCAATCTAGAATTTACTTTCTTACACTCTGTCACATACTCCCACAACTCCTGCTTCAGGAGTAGTGCTACTCCTTCCTTAGCTCTTGTCCTCTCACCAACCCCTGACTTTACTCCCAAGACTTTCCCAGACCACTCTTCCCCTTTACCCCTGAGCTTCATTTCACTCAGAGCCTGAATGTCCAGATTTCTTTCCTCAAACATACTACCTATCTCTCCTTTCTTCTCATCTTGGTTACATCCACACACATTCAGACACCCCAATCTGAGCCTTCGAGGAGGATGAGCACTCCCTGCTTGCCTCCTTCATCTGTTTCCCTTTTTAGAAATTTAGATACAAGGAGGCTGGGGGGTTCCCAACCTCCCACTCCCGCCCATTTTAGCCACCTTCTATGACACACGGGTAATACGTGGGAAGTATTCTTTCTCCCCTATCCCCTATGTTTTCTATTTTAAAAAGCAATGGTGACATGACACAGCTCTGCCTTACACCAACATGTATACCAAAACTTTTGCCAAGCTCTCCATCCACTCTTACTCATAAATTTGCTACTATGAGAAAACTTTAACAGTACCCAAAAGTTGTACCCCTACTCCAGTATATACTGAACACATTTCCATATCCTTAAATGTGGTATACAGCTTCTTACCTTTCCCTAAATACTTTTGTGAAGTCATTTTCAACACAAAAATCTGATCCACACATACCCTATGTTTCTTAAAATTCCTCTGCTCCTCACTTATTCTGCATTCAGTCACTTCCATCACTCTATCAGTATCAGTCAACACTCTTTCATACACTTTACCTGGTGGAGACAGCTGTAAATTCAGTCTGCACATAAATATATGTCATCATTGTTTTATTAGTGATGGGCAATGGGTGATTTGAATGCAAAGGTGAGTAATGTGGCAGTTGAGGGAATAATTGGTGTATATGGGGTGTTCAGTGTTGTAAATGGAAATGGTGAAGAGCTTGTAGATTTGTGTGCCGCTGCTGAAAAAGGACTGGTGATTGGGAATACCTGGTTTAAAAAGAGAGATATACATAAGTATACATATGTAAGTAAGAGAGATGGCCAGAGAGCATTATTGGATTACGTGTTAATTGATAGGCTCGCGAAAGAGAGACTTTTGGATGTTAATGTGCTGAGATGCAACTGGATAGATGTCTGATCATTATCTTATGGAGGGGAAGGTCAAGATTTGTAGAGGTTTTCAGAAAAGAAGAGAGAATGTTGGGGTGAAGAGAGTGGTGAGAGTAAGTGAGCTTGGGAAGGAGACTTGTGTGAGGAAGTACCAGGAGAGACTGAGTATAGAATGGAAAATGGTGAGAACAAAGGACATAAGGGGAGTGGGAGAGGAATGGGATCCATTTAGGGAAGCAGTGATGGCTTGCGCAAAAGATGCTTGTGGCATGAGAAGCGTGGGAGGTGGGCAGATTACAAAGGGTAGTGAGTGGTAGGATGAAGAAGTAAGATTATTGGTGAAAGAGAAGAGAGTTATTTGGACAATTTTTGCAGGGAAATAATGCAAATGACTGGGAGATGTATAAAAGAAAAGAGGCAGGAGGTCAAGAGAAAGGTGCAAGAGGTGAAAAAGAGGGCAAATGAGAGTTGGGATGAGAGAGTATCATTAAATCTTAGGGAGAATAGAAAGATGTTTTGGAAGGAGGTAAATAAAGTGCGTAAGACAAGGGAACAAATGGGAACATCAGTGAAGGGGGCTAATGGGGAGGTGATAACAAGTAGTGGTGATGTGAGAAGGAGATGGAGTGAGTATTTTGAAGGTTTGTTGAATATGTTTGATGATAGAGTGACAGATATAGGGTGTTTTGGTTGAGGTGGTGTGCAAAGTGAGAGGGTTAGGGAGAATGGTTTGGTAAACAGAGAAGAGGTAGTAAAAGCTTTGCAGAAGATGAAAGCCGGCAAGGCAGTGGGTTTGGATGGTATTGCAGTGGAATTTACTAAAAAAGGGGGTGACTGTATTGTTGACTGGTTGGTAAGGTTATTTAATGTATGTATGACTCATGGTGAGGTGCCTGAGGATTGGCGGAATCCTTGCATAATGCCATTGTACAAAGACAAAGGGGATAAAAGTGAGTGCTCAAATTACAGAGGTATAAGTTTGTCGAGTATTCCTGGGAAATTATATGGGAGGGTATTGATTGAGAGGGTGAAGGCATATACAGAGCATCAGATTGGGGAAGAGCAGTGTGGTTTCAGAAGTGGTAGAGGATGTGTGGATCAGGTGTTTGCTTTGAAGAAAGTATGTGAGAAATAGTTAGAAAAGCAAATGGATTTGTATGTAGCATTTATGGATCTAGAGAAGGCATATGATAGAGTTGATAGAGATGGTCTGTGGAAGGTATTAAGAATATATGGTGTGGGAGGCAAGTTGTTAGAAGCAGTGAAACGTTTTTATCGAGGATGTAAGGCATGTGTACGAGTACTATGAGAGGAAAGTGATTGGTTCTCAGTGATGTTGGTTTGCGGCAGGGGTGTGTGATGTCTTCATGGTTGTTTAATTTGTTTATGGATGGGGTTTTTAGGGAGATGAAGGCAAGAGTTTTGGAAAGAGGGGCAAGCATGCAGTCTGTTGTGGATGAGAGAGCTTGGGAAGTGAGTCAGTTGTTGTTCGCTGATGATACAGCGCTGGTGGCTGATTCATGTAAGAAACTGCAGAAGCTTGTGACTGAGTTTGGTAAAGTGTGTGAAAGAAGAAAGCTGAGGATAAATGTGAATAAGAGCAAGGTTATTAGGTACAGTAGGGTTGAGGGACAAGTCAGTTGAGAGGTAAGTTTGAATGGAGAAAAACTGGAGGAAGTAAAGTGTTTTAGATATCTGGGAGTGGATTTAGCAGCGGATGGAACCATGGAAGCAGAAGTGAATCATAGGGTGGGGGAGGGGGCGAAAGTTCTGGGAGCCGAGAATGTTATCTTCAAGAGCAAAAATGGGTATGTTTGAAGGAATAGTGGTTCCAGCAATATTATATGGTTGTGAGGCGTGGGCTATAGATAGAGTTGTGTGGAGGAGGATGGATGTGCTGGAAATGAGATGTTTGAGGACAATATGTAGTGTGAGGTGGTTTGATCAAGTAAGTAATGAAAGGATAAGAGAGATGTGTGGTAATAAAAAGAGTGTGGTTAAGAGAGCATAAGAGGGTGTTTTGAAATGGTTTGGTTAGATGGAGAGAATGAGTGAGGAAAGATTGACAAAGAGGATATATGTGTCAGAGGTGGAGGGAATGAGAAGTGGGAGAGCAAATTGGAGGTGGAAAGATGGAGTGAAAAAGATTTTGAGTGATCAGGGCCTGAACATGCAGGAGGGTGAAAGGCGTGCAAGGAATAGAGTGAATTGGAACGATGTGGTATACTTGGATCGACTTGCTGTCAATGGATTGAACCAGGGCATGTGAAGCGTCTGGGGTAAACCATGGAAAGTTCTGTGGGGCCTGGATGTGGAAAGGGAGCTGTGGTTTCGGTGCAATGTACACGTCAGCTAGAGACTGAGTGTGAATGAATGTGGCCTTTGTTGTCTTTTCCTAGCGCTACCTTGCGCACATGCGGGGGGAGGGGGTTGTCATTTCATGTGTGGCAGGGTGGTGACGGGAATGAATAAGGGCAGACAGTATGACTTATGTACATGTGTATATATGTATATGTCTGTGTGTGTATATATATGTATACGTTGAGATGTATAGGTATGTATATGTGTGTGTGTGGACGTGTATGTATATACATGTGTATGTGGGTGGGTTGGGCCATTCTTATATCTGTTTCCTTGTGCTACCTTGCTAATGAGGGAGACAGTGACAATGTAAATAATATAGATATGTTTTATTTGCAGATGTTTTGCAGTGGTATCATGCTTGATAATAGCTGAAAGTAATTTAGATTGAAGTAATTTTGTTTCTCATTACAGTGAAGTACCATTAGAACTAATCCGGGAAGCCAAAGGTGGAGAAGTATATATCAACATGGCTGATCATCGCCATGAAGATTATGCAGCACCTAAAGTAGCAGTGAAGGCATTTACTGGTTCTGGCCACACACTGGGAAGGTAAGATAATGTCTCTTTCCTTTTTTCAATAATCACATTTCCTACATGTTATATAGTTGTACATATGATTTAATCATCCATATTGATAAAGCTGTGTCATGTATTACTGTACCCCTTCTGCTCTGGATATGCGGTAAACTGAAAGTCACCTTCAGTGGGTTTGTATCATTGTCATTGGATGGAAAGGAGTATTTCTTTGTTGAAGGATTTCCCACTCCAAAGAAATTCATCCTTTCTCAATTGCAGATTGTAGTGCAGCATTGAAATTGCAGGAGTCTTTTTATGTTAATTGATAGGTATGTAAAAGAGAGACTTTTGGATATTAATGTGCTGAGAGGGGCAGTTGGAGGGATGTCTGATCACTGTCTTGTGGAGGCGAAATTGAAGATTTGTAGAGGTTCTCAGAAAAGAAGAGGGAATGTTGGGGAGAAGAGAGTAGTGAGAGTAAGTGAGCTTGGAAAGGAGACTTGTGTGAGGAAGTACCAGGAGAGCTTGAGTGCAGAATGGCAAAAGGTGAGAGCAAATGACGTAAGGGGATTGGGGAACGAAGTCAGATGTATTTGGGGAAGCAGAAGATGCATGTGGCATGAGAAGGGTGGCAGGTGGGCAGATTAGAACAGTTAGTGAATGGTGGGATAAAGAAGTGAGAATGTTAGTGAAAGAGAAGAGAGAGACGTCTTGACGATTTTTGCGGGGAAGTAGTGCAAATGCCTGGGAGATGTTTAAAAGAAAGTGGCAGGAGGTCACAAGAAAGGTGCAAGAGGTGAAAAAGAGTTTGGGTGAGAGAATATCATTAAATTTTAGGGAGAATAGAAAGATGTTTTCGAAGGAGGTAAATAAAGTGCGTAAGACAAGAATACAAATGGGAGCATTGGTGAAGGGGGCAAATGGGGAGGTAATAACAAGTAGTGATGAAATGAGAAGATGGAGTGAATATTTTGAAGGTTTGTTGAATGTGTTTGATGTTAGAGTGGCACATATAGGGTGTTTTGGTCGGGGTGGTGTGCAAAGTGAGAGGGTGAGGGAGAACGGTTTGGTGAACAGAGAAGAAGTAGTGAAAGCTTTATGGAAGATGAAAGCCAGCAAGGCAGCATGTTTGGTTGGTATTGCAGTGGAATTTACAAAAAAGAGGGTGACTGTAATGTTGATTGGTTGGTAAGGATATTCAATGTATGTATGGATCATGGTGAAGTGTCTGAGGATTGGCGGAATGCATGCATAGTGCCTTTGTACAAAGGCAAAGGGGATAAAGGTGAGTGTTCAAATTACCGAGGCATAAGTTTGTTGAGTATTCCCAGGAAATATGGGAGGGTATTGATTGAGAGGGTAAAGGCATGTACAGGGCATCAGATTGGGGAAGAGCAGTGTGGTTTTAGAAGTGGTAGAAGATATGTGGATCAGGTGTTTGCTTTGAAGAAAGTATGGGAGAAATAATTAGAAAAACAGATGGATTTGTATGTAGCATTAATGGATCAGGAGAAGGCATATGATAGGGTGGATAGAGATGCTTTGTGGAAGGTTTTGAGAGGATATGGTGTGGGAGGTGAGTTGCTGGAAGCAGTGAAAAGTGTTTACCAAAGATGTAAGGCATGTGTACAAGTAGGAAGAGAGGAAAGTGATTGGTTCCCAGTGAATGTTGGTTTGCGGCAGGGTCGCGTGATGTTTCCATGGTTGTTTAATTAGTTTATGGATGGGGTGGTTAGGGAGGTGAATGCAAGAGTTTTGGAGAGAGGGGCAGGTATGCAGTCTCTTGTGGATGAAAGGGCTTTTGCAGTGAGTCATTTGTTGTTTGCTGATGATACAGTGCTGGTGGCTGATTCGGGTGAGAAACTGCAGAAGTTGGTGACTGAGTTTGGTCAGGTGTGTGAAAGAAGATAGTTGATAGTAAATGTGAATAAGATCAAGGTTATTAGGTCCAGTAGGGTTGAGGGACAAGTTAATTTGGAGGTAAGTTTGAATGAAGAAAAACTGGAGGAAGTGAAGAGTTTTAGATATCTGGGAGTGGACTTAGCAGTGGATGGAACCATGGAAGTGAAAGTGAGTCACAGGGTGGGGGAGGGAGCGAAGGTTCTGGGAGCATTGAAGAATGTGTGGAAGGCAAGAACTTTATCTCGGAGAGCAAAAATGGGTATGTTTGAAGGAATAGTGGTTGCAAGGCATGGGATATAGATAGGGTTGTGTGGAGGATGGTGGATGTGTTGGAAGTGAAATGTTTGAGGACAATATGTGGTGTGAGGTGGTTTGATCGAGTAAGAAATGTAAGGGTAAGAGAGATGTGTGGTAATAAAAAGAGTATGGTTGAGAGAGCAGAAGAGGATGTGTTGAAATGGTTTGGACACATGGAGAGAATGAGTGAGGAAAGATTGACAAAGAGGATATATGTGTCAGAGGTGGAGGGAAGAAGGAGAAGCAGGAGACCAAATTGGAGGTGTAAGGAGAGAGTGAACATACAGGAGGGTGAGAGGCCTGGAAGGAATAGAGAGAATTGGAACAATGTGGTATACCTAGGTGGACATGCTGCCAGTGGATTGAACCAGGGCATGTGAAGCATCTGTGGTAAACCATGGAAAGGTCTATGGGTCCTGGATGTGGAAAGGGTGCATTACATGTGACAGCTATAGACTGATTGTGAACGAATGTGGCCTTTTTTGTCTGTTCCTGGCACTGCCTCGCTAGAGAGGGGGGATGCTATTTCAAGTGTGGTGGGGTGGCGATAGGAATGGATGAAGGCAGCAAGTATGGATATGTACATGTGTATGTGTATATTGAAATGTATTATGTATGAATATGGGCATGTGTGGGCATTTATGTATATACATGTGTATGTGGGTGGGTTGGGCTTTTCGTCATCTGCTTCCTTGCGCTACCTCATTAACGCATGAGATGGCGTTTAAGTAAAATATATAAATAATAAATAAATATAGATTTGTGTGCATAGGCATATGGGTGCCATTTCCAACATTTGTCATAACTTAAATGGGTATGGGAAATGTATTATTGTACAGAGACTCTCCGGATATACCCATCATCTGCAGTAGGTCAACAGTGTTTTTTTACTAACCCTGTATTTCCATCCATTGTAATTTCATTGCCTATAACGTTGCTGCAATGTACATCACAGGTATTCCTCGGAATACCTGTGTAGTGTCATCTCTTTCTCATTTGTTGTAGACTGAAAAACAGTACCTAAAGAACTTGATTTTGGTATAAAGTAAAAAATAAATGTTTAAGGAATGATGCCATTTAATATCCTCAAAAGTGATATTAGTAAGTCTGTCTAAACTGATATATTTTCCAGAAAATGTAAAAGAGAGATATACATAAAAAGAGATATACATAAGTATACATATGTAAGTAGGAGAGATGGCCAGTGAACCTTATTGGATTACGTGTTGATTGATAGGCGCACAAAAGAGAGACTTTTGGATGTTAATGTACTGAGAGGTGCAACTGGAGGGATGTCTGATCATTATCTTGTGGAGGCGAAAGTGAAGATTTGTAGAGGTTTTCAGAAAAGAAGAGAGAATGTTGGGGTGAAGAGAGTGGTGAGAGTAAGTGAGCTTGGGAAGGAGACTTGTGTGAGGAAGTACCAGGAGAGACTGAGTACAGAATGGAAAAAGGTGAGAACAAAGGACGTAAGGGGAGTGGGGGAGGATTGGGATGTATTTAGGGAAGCAGTGATGGCTTGTACAAAAGAGGCTTGTGGCATGAAAAGCGTGGGAGGTGGGCAGATTAGAAAGGGTAGTGAGTGGTGGGATGAAGAAGTAAGATTATTAGTGAAAGAGAAGAGAGAGGCATTTGGATGATTTTTGCAGGGAAATAATGCAAATGAGTGGGAGATGTATAAAGGAAAGAGGCAGGAGGTCAAGAGAAAGATGCAAGAGGTGAAAAAGAGGGCAAATGAGAGTTGGGGTGAGAGAGTATCATTAAATCTAAGGGAGAATAAAAAGATGTTTTGGGAGGAGGTAAATAAAGTGCATAAGACAAGGGAACAAATGGGAACATCAGTGAACAGGGCAAATGGGGAGGTGATAACAAGTAGTGGTGATGTGAGGAGGAGATGGGGTGAGTATTTTGAATGTTTGTTGAATGTGTTTGATGATAGAGTGGCAGATATAGGGTGTTTTGGTCGAGGTGGTGTGCAAAGTGAGAGGGTTAGGGAGAATGATTTGGTAAACAGAGAAGAGGTAGTAAAAGCTTTACGGAAGATGAAAGCCGGCAAGGCAGTGGGTTTGGATGGTATTGCAGTGGAATTTATTAAAAATGGGGGTGACTGTATTGTTGACTGGTTGGTAAGATTATTTAATGTATGTATGACTCATGGTGAGGTGCCTGAGGATTGGATGAATGCTTGCATAGGGCCATTGTACAAAGGCAACGGGGATAAAAGTGAGTGCTCAAATTACAGAGGTATAAGTTTGTTGAGTATTCCTGGTAAATTATATGGGATGGTATCGATTGAGAGGGTGAAGGCATGTACAGAGCATCAGATTGGGGAAGAGCAGTGTGGTTTCAGAAGTGGTAAAGGATGTGTGGATCAGGTGTTTGCTTTGAAGAATGTATGTGAGAAATACTTAGAAAAGCAAATGGATTTGTATGTAGCATTTATGGATCTGGAGAAGGCATATGACAGAGTTGATAGAGATGGTCTGTGGAAGGTATTAAGAATATATGATGTGGGAGGCAAGTTGTTAGAAGCAGTGAAAAGTTTTTATCGAGGATGTAAGGCATGTGTATGTGTAGGAAGAGAGGAAAGTGATTGGTTCTCAGTGAATGTTGGTTTGCGGCAGGGGTGCGTGATGTCTCCATGGTTGTTTAATTTGTTTATGGATGGGGTTGTTAGGGAGGTGAATGCAAGAGTTTTGGAGAGAGGGGCAGGTATGCAGTCTGTTGTGAATGAAAGAGCTTGGGAAGTGAGTCAGTTGTTGTTCACTGATGATACAGCACTGATGGCTGATTCGTGTGAGAAACTACAGAAGCTGGTGACTGAGTTTGGTAAAGTGTGTGAAAGAAGAAAGCTGAGAGTAAATGTGATTGAGAGCAAGGTACAGTAGGGTTGAAGGACAAGTTATTTGGGAGGTAAGTTCGAATGGAGAAAAACTGGATGAAGTGAAGTGTTTTAGATATCTGGGAGTGGATTTAGCAGCGGATGGAACCATGGAAGCGGAAGTGAATCATAGGGTGGGGGAGGGGGCGAAAGTTCTGGGAGCATTGAAGAATGTGTGGAAGTCGAGAATGTTATCTTGGAAAGCAAAAATGGGTATGTTTGAAGGAAAAGTGGTTCCAACAATGATATATGGTTGTGAGGCGTGGGCTATAGATAGAGTTGTGCAGAGAAGGGTGGATGTGCTGTAAATGAGATGTTTGAGGACAATATGTGGTGTGAGGTGGCTTGATCGAGTAAGTAATGAAAGGGTAAGAGAGATGTGTGGTAATAAAGAGAGTGTGGTTGAGAGAGCAGAAGAGGGTGTTTTGAAATGGTTTGGTCACATGGAGGGAATGAGTGAGGAAAGATTGACAAAGAGGATATATGTGTCAGAGGTGGAGGGAACGAGGAGAAGTGGGAGACCAAATTGGAGGTGGAAAGATGGAGTGAAAAAGATTTTGAGTGATTGGGCCCTGAACATGCACCTGCAAGGAATAGAGTGAATTGGAACAATGTGGTATACCGGGGTCAACGTGCTGTCAGTGGGTTGAACCAGGGCATGTGAAGCGTCTGGGGTAAACCATGGAAAGTTCTGTGGGGCCTGGATGTAGAAAGGGAGCTGTTGTTTCGATGCATTATACTAGACAGCTAGAGACTGAGTGTGAGTGAATGTGGCCTTTGTTGTCTTTTCCAATTGCTACCTCACGCACATGTGGGGGGAGGGGGTTGGTATTTCATTATGTGGCAGGATGGTGACGGGAATGAACATGGGCAGACAGTATGAATTATGTACATGTGTATGTATTTATATGTCTATGTGTATATATATATGTATACGTTGAGATGTATAGGTATGTATATTTGCGTGTGTGGACATGTATGTATATACATGTGTATGTGGGTGGGTTGGGCCATTCTTTCATCTGTTTCCTTGCGCTACTTCGCTAATGTGGGAGACAGCGACAAAGTATAATTAAATAAATGAATACCTGTGTAGTGTCATCTTTTTCTCATTTGTTGTAGACTGAAAAACAGTACCTAAAGAACTTGATTTTGGTATAAAGTAAAAAATAAATGTTTATGGAATGATGCCATTAAACATCCTCAAAAGTGATATTAGTAAGTCTGTCTAAACTGATATATTTTTCAGAAAATTTAATGTTTTCAAATATTTCCTTATGATTGTAGCCCAGCACCATCAGTAGTAGGCCAGGAAACACAGCCTGCTGAAACACGGAGAAATGCAGCCATAATGGGTGCCTCATCAGACACCAAGATGTTGGAGCAGACAGCTGAAGATAACCTCACTGTTAATACTGCTGAACCTACCACAAGCATTCAGGTAGTGTCAAGTATTTCATTAAGAGCTTATAGAGTGGGGTGAGAGTAAATGCATAACTCTTAATTTTCATATGCTTACATTCACACTGTAGCACTGCATGCTAATTTTCTGCAAGTTCTCTTACTTAACACTGCCTTAGAATAATGTCATTATTTTTCCCATTGTATCATGTACTGTTTCCAGTTCCACTGATTTTCATAATTATTTGTGCTTTCTCTGTGTGTGTAATTGGAGGAGCAATATTTTTCAGTTTTCTTTCTGTGTTCAAAAGAATTTGTATGGAACATGCTGAACAGTTCTGTCCATTCAGGACAGCTTCAACTAGTATTAGAAAATAAGATTGTCATGGAAAAATGCCCTTTGCCCTTAAAAATGTGTATCAAGGGTCTGCTAAATGTGGCTTTACAAACTTGAAAGTTGTTAGATTGTTCCTTTTCCTCTAGTCTTCATAGCTCACACACACCATATCATTTGAAGTTCACTTGTAAGAAGTAGTCCCCATTTTATCAAAACAAAAATGGATTGTGCTGTGGATGACAAATCGAGGTGTGGAAAACACCAGTACCATTTTTGATAGATATTGTTTTTGCTCTGTTATTGTTTAAGAGTTAATGTTGTAAGCTAAGATTACAACGTAAGCCTTTCAAAAGTCACAGTTTACAGATTTTAAAATTTAGGATAAATTTTTATGATTTATAAACTGAGAAAAACAAATGCAGTCTAAGTTGACCTTCATGTGTCACAATCAGGCTGCTCTGCCATAGTTATGGGGTGTGTATGATAACTTTGGTACAGGTTTGCACAATCATATTTATCTCTGATTTTTTGAAACAGAAAATTGGTATTTCATATAATTAACTCAAATACAGCAAGACTGGATGGAAAATGTAACTCCATGTGTGCAATAAAATAACTTTTTGAATTGACAGATTGGCATGCAAGAGTAAGAAAAAATTACTGAGAAAGTATTATGAATGTCTTTGGCTTTCTTTGATGCTAAGTGAGGGGCATAGGGGGATGTGATTGATCCATCTGTCAGTTTAAGATAAGGTAAGAGGATGTGAAGGAGTTGTTTCCTTTTTCTCTTGAACATGGTGTGTTTCTCGACTTATATTTCACACACAGGCACATTATTTGTTGTGAAGATGAGTATATGTAGAAATGCTTCATAATGAATTAATGTTGAAACAATATAGACAAGTCAGCCTAACATTGTGGATAATTTGAATATTGATGAGAGATAAACAAGTAGTAAGTCTTATTAGCAACAGTTTCAGAAATGAGGGCCAGCATATATCTTTACCAGGTATATGTATGCAAACACATCTACTAGCTTAATGTAATAATAAATATAATTGAAACTCCAATGCAGGGGAAGAGAATGGATTCTCTTTTTCTGGATATGTAAAAGCCCTTGATATTGTAATTTATGGAGTACTGTTAGTGAAACTGGCAAAGCTAAATTTAAGGGAAAACTAGAAAAATAGGTTAAAGAGTTTCAAACCTTTAGAAAATTTAAGGCAGTTGCATTGGAACCATGTGTAATAAAAATGTGCCTTTAGGTGTTCCTCAACGTACGATATTAATTTCAGTTCTGTATGATTGGGATATGTATGAAAGAAAGAAAGAGGCAAGAGGTCAAGAGGAAGGCACAAGAGTTGAAAAAGAGGGCAAATGAGAGTTGGGGTGAGAGTATCAATTAATTTTAGGCAGAATAAAAAGATGTTTTGAAAGGAGGCAAAGAACGTGCATAAGACAAGAGAACAAATGGGAATATCGGTGAAGGGAGCAAGTGGGGAAGTGATGAAGTAAGAAGGAGATGGAGTTAGTATTTTGGAGGTTTGTTGAATGCGTTTGATGAAGAGTGGCAGATATAGGGTGTTTTGGTCGGAATGGTGTACAAAATGAGTGGGTCAGGGAGAATGATTTAGTGAAGAGAGAAGAGGTAGTGAAAGCTTTGCAGAAGATGAAATCCAGCAAAGTGGTGGGCTTAGATGGTATTGCAGTGGAATATATTTAAAAGGGGTAACTGTGTTGTTGATTGGTTGGTAAGGATATTCAGTGTATGTATGGACCATGGTAAAGTGCCTGAGGATTGGCAGAATGCATGCATAGTGCCATATGTACAAAGGCAAAGGGGATAAAGGTGAGTGCTCAAACTACAGGGGTATAAGTTTGCTGAGTATTCCTGGGAAGTTATATGGGAGGGTATTGATTGAGAGGGTGAAGGCATGTACAGAGCATCAGATTGGGGAAGGGCAGTGTGGTTTCCAAAGTGGTAGAGGATGTGTGGAACAGGTGTTTACTTTGAAGAATGTATGTGATAAATACTTAGAACAACAGATGGATTTGTATGTAGCATTTATGGATCTGGAGAAGGCATATGACAGGGTTGATAGAGATGCTTTGTGGAAGGTTTTAAGAGTATATGGTGTGGGAGTTAAGTTGCTAGAAGCAGTGAAAAGTTTTTCCCAAGGATGTAATGCATGTGTACGAGTAGGTAGAGAGGAGAGTGATTGGTTCCCAGTGAATGTCTGTCTGCAGCAGGGGTGTGTGATGTCTCCATGAGTGTTTACCTTGTTTATGGATGGGGTGGTTAGGGAGGTGAATGCAAGAGTTTTGGGGAGAGGGACAAGTATGTAGTCTGTTTTGGATGAGAGTGCCTGGGAAGCATCTCAGTTGTTTTTTGCCAATGATACAGCTCTAGTGGCTGATTTGTGTGAGAAACTGCAGAGGTTGATGACTGAGTTTGAAAAAGTGAGTGAAAGGAGAAAGTTGAGAGTAAATGTGAGTCAGAGCAAGGTTATTAGGTTCAGTAAGGTAGATGGACAAGTTTATCGGGATGTAAGTTTGAATGGAGAAAAATTGTAAGAAGTGAAGTGTTTAAATTATCAGGGAGTGTACTTGGAAGTGGAAGCAAGTCATGGGGTGGGGGAGGGGGCGAAGGTTTGGGAGCGATGAAGAATGTGTGGAAGGAGAGAACTTTAACTCGGAGAGCAAAAATGGGTATGTTTAAAGGAATAGTAGTTCCAACAATGTTGTATGGTTTCAAGGCAGGGGCTATAGATAGGGTTGTAAGGAGGAGGGTGGATGTGTTGGAAATGAAATGTTTAAGGACATTATGGGGTGTTAGGTGGTTTGATCAAGTAAGTAATGTAAGGGTAAGAGAGTTGTGTGGAAATAAAAAGAGTATGGTTGACAGAGCAGAAGAGGGTGTGTTGAAATTGTTTGGTTACATGGAGATAATGAGTGAGGAAAGATTGAGAAAGAGGATATATGTGTCAGAGGTGGAGGGAACAAGGAGAAGAGGGAGACGAAATTGGAGGTGGAAGGATGGAGTGAAAATGATTTTGAGTAATCAGGTCCTGAACATACAGGACAGTGAGAGGCATGCAACGAATAGTTAATTGGAACGATGTTGTATACTGGGGCCGACGTGCTGTCAGTGGCCTGAACCAGGGTAAGTGAAGCATCTGGGATAAACCATGGAAAGGTCTGTTGGGCCTGGATGTGGATGGGGAGCTGTGGTTTCGGTGCATTACACATGACAGCTAAAGACTGAGTGTGGACAAGTGTAGCCATTTGTCTGTATTCCTGGCGCTGCCTCACTGAAACGGAATAGCAATGGTGTTTTCCTATTGGGCAAGGTAGCAGTGGGAATGGATGAAGGTAAGTAAGTAGGAATATGGACATGTGTATTTATGTAATGTCTGTTTATGTGTATGTATATGTATGTGTGTATGTGGGTGTTTATGTTTTTTGGAAAGAGGGGCAAGTATGAAGTCTGTTGGGGATGAGAGAGCTTGGGAAGTGAGTCAGTTGTTGTTCGCTGATGATACAGCGCTGGTGGCTGATTCACGTGAGAAACTGCAGAAGCTGGTGACTGAGTTTGGTAAAGTGTGTGAAAGAAGAAAGTTAAGAGTAAATGTGAATAAGAGCAAGGTTATTAGGTACAGTAGGGTTGAGGGTCAAGTCAATTGGGAGGTAAGTTTGAATGGAGAAAAACTGGAGGAAGTAAAGTGTTTTAGATATCTGGGAGTGGATCTGGCAGCGGATGGAACCATGGAAGCGGAAGTGGATCGTAGGGTGGGGGAGGGGGCGAAAATCCTGGGAGCCTTGAAGAATGTGTGGAAGTCGAGAACATTATCTTGGAAAGCAAAAATGGGTATGTTTGAAGGAATAGTGGTTCCAACAATGTTGTATGGTTGCGAGGCGTGGGCTATGGATAGAGTTGTGCGCAGGAGGATGGATGTGCTGGAAATGAGATGTTTGAGGACAATGTGTGGTGTGATGTGGTTTGATCGAGTAAGTAACGTAAGGGTAAGAGAGATGTGTGGAAATTAAAAGAGCGTGGTTGAGAGAGCAGAAGAGGGTGTTTTGAAATGGTTTGGGCACATGGAGAGAATGAGTGAGGAAAGATTGACCAAGAGGATATATGTGTCGGAGGTGGAGGGAACGAGGAGAAGAGGGAGACCAAATTGGAGGTGGAAAGATGGAGTGAAAAAGATTTTGTGTGAACGGGGCCTGAACATGCAGGAGGGTGAAAGGAGGGCAAGGAATAGAGTGAATTGGATCGATGTGGTATACCGGGGTTGACGTGCTGTCAGTGGATTGAATCAGGGCATGTGAAGCGTCTGGGGTAAACCATGGAAAGCTGTGTAGGTATGTATATTTGCATGTGTGGACGTATGTATATACATGTGTATGGGGGTGGGTTGGGCCATTTCTTTCGTCTGTTTCCTTGCGCTACCTCGCAAACGCGGGAGACAGCGGCAAAAAAAAAAAAAAATATATACTTACTACTTATTGCCCTGCACTGATTGCATATAAAAAAATACACATAACATCATAACACTTTTAAGATATATGGTCCTAACCAGTGGATGTGGCCAGGAGCCTTATAAAGATGGAAGGGACTTCTTAGGGCAGGAAGTAAGCAGTACAACAGCTCTACCAGGAAAGAACTAGGTGAAAGAACATCATAGATTTGTGAGTAACTATCAAGGGAAAATTTGAATTCAATGAACACATTGATAAGAGAACTCTTTTAATACAAATAATGAGTGGTTTGATAATGGGAACTTTCTCGATAAATGGAAAGCTGCTGCTGATGTGTATTGTATATATAAGAATTGTATACCTTATTTACTTGAATATAAGCCACCAATTATTCAAAGTTGTGAGGTGATTTTTAGATATATATCTTACAAAAATGCCTGGACCTCAATTCTAAGCTGCATTCCATACATGAATCACCACTCTGAAACTGCACATCAAATTATCTTGACACTCAGAATTGCTCTTACATTCACTCATATTCAATGATTATAAATCATACATCCTTTTTTTTATGAAAGGAGATGACAAAAGTAATAGAAAAAGTACTAAAACATGTCAGTCTTTTATGCCCATAGTAGCATAAGCTACGTAAGACATGAGTTTTTGTTTGTGTGAGCTCCTTCTTTATTGTCTTTCTGAGAGGTGCTGCCATCATTTCGGGATAATTTGCTCTACACCAGATGGGGTATGTGATAGAATGTCTGAATTAGTCATTAAATTTTAGAGGTAATAACTTGAAAAACATAAAGGAAATCTTAAGGGGGTTTGGTTTTAATGATGATAGAATACCTCTGATACCAGGGCATGTGAAATGTTTGGGGTAAACCATAGATAGGTCTGTGGGGTCTGGATGCAGATAGGGAACTTTGGTTTCGGTGCATTACAAAAAACGGCTAGAGATTGAGTTTGAACAAATGTGGCCATTATTGTCTCTTTCCTGGCGCTACCTCACTGAAGCAGGGCTAGCAATGATGTTTCCTGTGAGGTGGTATAGCGTCAGGAATGGATGAAGGCAAGCCAGTATGAATATGATTTTTACATATATTTATTATACTTTGTCGCTGTCTCCCGCATTAGCGAGGTAGCACAAGGAAACAGATGAAAGAATGGCCCAACCCACCCACATACACATGTATATACATACACGTCCACACATGCACGTATACATACCTATACATTTCAACATATACATATATATACATATACAGACATATACATATATCATATATACACATGTACATAATTCATACTTGCTGCCTTTATTCATTCCTGTCGCCACCCCTCCACACATGAAATAACCCCCTCCCCCTGCATGTGTGCAAGGTAGCTCTAGGAAAAGACAACAAAGGCCACATTCGTTCACACTCAGTATCTAGCTATCATGTATAATGCACTGAAACCACAGCTCCCTTTCCACATCCAGGCCCCACAAAACTTTCCATGGTTTACCTCAGATGCTTCACATGCCCTGGTTCAATCCACTGATGGCACGTTGACCCTGGTATACCACATTATTCCAATTAACTCTATTCCTTGCACGCCTTTCACCCTCCTGCATGTTCAGGCCCTGATCGCTCAAAATCTTTTTCACTCCATCTTTCCACCTCCAGTTTGGTCTCCCACTCCTCCTCGTTCCCTCCACCTCTGACACATATATCCTCTTTGTCAATCTTTCCTCACTCATTCTCTCCATGTGACCAAACCATGTCAGAACACCCTCTTCTGCTCTTTCAACCACACTCTTTTATTACCACACATCTCTCTTACCCTTTCATTACTTAGTCGGTCAAACCACCTCACACCACATATTGTCCTCAAACATCTCATTTTCAACACATCCACCTTCCTCCGCACAACTCTATCTATAGCCTACGCCTCGCAACCATATAGCATTTTTAGAACCAGTATTCCTTCAAACATACCCATTTTTGCTTTCCGAGATAATGTTCTCGCCTTCTACACATTTTTCAATGCTCCCAGAACTCCCCCCCCTCCCTCATGACTCACTTCCGCTTCCATGGTTCTATCTGCTGCCAAATCCACTCCCAGATATCTAAAACACTTCACTTCCTCCAGTTTTTCTCCATTCAAACTTACCTCCCAATTGACTTGTCCCTTGACCCTACTGTACCTAATAACCTTGCTCTTAATCACATTTACTCTTAGCTTTCTTCTTTCACACACTTTATGCCAAACTCAGTAACCAGCTTCTGCAGTTTCTCACCCAAATCAGCCACCAGTGCTTTATCATCAGCGAACAACAACTGACTCACTTCTCAAGCCTTCTCATCCACAACAGACAGCATACTTGCCCCTCTCTCCAAAACTCTTGCATTCACCTCCCTAACAACCCCATCCATAAACAAATCAAACAACCATGGAGACATCACTCACCCCTGCTACAAACCGACATTCAATGAGAACCAATCACTTTCCTCTCTTCCTACTCGTACACATGCCTTACATCCCCGATAAAAACTTTTCATTGTTTCTGACAACTTGCCTTCCACACCATACATTCTCAATACCTTCCACAGATTGATATGGGTAAAACTGAAAGTGGATGGAGAGAGATGGTTGATTATTGGTGCATATGCACCTGGACATGAGAAGAAAGATCATGAGAGGCAAGTGTTTTGGGAGCAGCTGAGTGAGTGTTTAGATGCACGAGATGGGTATGTTTGAAGGAATAGTGGTTCCAACAATGTTATATGGTTGCAAGGCGTGGGCTATAGATAGAGTTGTGCGCAGGAGGGTGGAAGTGTTGGAAATGAGATGTTTGAGGACATTATGTGGTGTGAGGTGGTTTGATTAAGTAATGAAAGGGTAAGGAAGATGTGTGGTAATAAAAAGGGTGTGGTTGAGACAGCAGAAGAGGGTGTTTTGAAATGGTTTGGTCACATGGAGGGAATGAGTGAGGAAAGATTGACAAAGAGGATATATGTGTCAGAGGTGGAGGGAACGAGGAGAAGTGGGAGATCACATTGGAGGTGGAAAGATAAAGTGAAAAAGATTTTGGGCGATCGGGGCCTGAACATGCAGGAGGGTATAAGGCCTGCAAGCAATAGAGCGAATTGGAACGATGTGGTATACAGGGGTCGACGTGCTGTCAGTGTATTGAACCAGGGCATGTGAAGCATCTGGGGTAAACCATGGAAAGTTTTGTGGGGCCTGGATGTGGAAAGGGAGCTGTGGTTTCGATGCATTGTACATGACAGCTAGAGACTGTGAACGAATGTGGCCTTTGTTGTCTATTCATAGCGCTACCCCGTGCACATGTGGGGGGAGGGGGTTGTCATTTCATGTGTGGCGGGGTGGTGACGGGAATGAATAAAGGCAGCAAATATGAATTATGTACATGTGTATATATATGTATATGCCTGTGTATGTATATATATGTATACATTGAAATGTATAGGTATGTGTGGATGTGTATGTATATACATGTACACATGGGTGGGTTGGGCCATTCTTTCGTCTGTTTCCTAGTGCTACCTCACTAACGCGGGAGACAGCGACTAAGTATAATAAGTAAATGAATAACCTTACACAGAGCATCTCTATCAACTCTACCATATGCCTTCTCCAGATCCATAAATGCTACATACAAATCCATTTGCTTTTCTAAGCATTTCTCACATACATTTTTCAAAGCAAACACCTGATCCACACATCCTCTACCACTTCTGACACCACATTGCTCTTCCCCAGTCTGATGCTCTGTACATGCCTTCACCCTCTCAATTAATACCCTACCATATAATTTCCCAGGAATACTCAACAAACTTATACGTCTTTAATTTGAGCATTCACCTTTATCCCATTTGCCTTTTGTAATTTGAGCACTCACCTTGATCCCCTTTGCCTTTGTACAGTGTCACTATGCATGCATTCCGCTAATTCTCAGGCACCTTACCATGAGTCATACATACATTAAATATCCTTACCAACCAGTCAACAACACAGTCACCCCTTTTTTGATAAATTCCACTGCAGTACCATCCAAACCTGCTGCCTTGCCAGCTTTCATCTTCTGCAAAGCTTTTACTACCTCTTCTCTGTTTACCAAATCATTAGCCCTAACCCTCTCACTTTGCACACCACTTCGACCAAAACACCCTATATCTGCCACTCTATCATCAAGCACATTCAACAAACCTTCAAAATACTCACTCCATCTCCTTCTCACATCACCACTACTTGTTACCACCTCCCCATTAGCCCCCTTCACTGATGTTCCCATTTGTTCTCTTGAATACGTACATGTGTATGTATATGTATATGTCTTTGTATATGCTTGTATATGTGTATATGTTGATATGTATATGTGTGTCAGTGGGTGTTTATGTATATGTGTATATGAATGGATGGGCCATTCTTCATTTGTTTCCTGGCTTTACCTCACTGACGTAGAAAACAGTGATCAGGTATAATAAATCAATAAACATATACAAGTATGATCATTATCCCTGGGGATAGGGGAGAAAGAATACTTCCCACATATTCCCTGCATGTCGTAGAAGGAGACTAAAAGGGAAGGGAGCGGGGGGGCTGGAAATCCTCCCTTCTCTTTTTTTTTAAATTTTCCAAAAGAAGGAACAGAGAAGGGGGCCCGGTGAGGATATTCCCTCTAAGGCCCAGTCCTCTGTTCTTAACGCTACCTCGCTAACATGGGAAATGGCGAATGGTATGAAAGAAAAGAAAGAAGTATGATTATGATAATTCTGATGCCTTCCGGCCTTATTCATCAAACAAAAGTGATGGTTATAGTGTATGATAATGGAAAATTTTTCTGATACCTGTTCTGATTGCAACTTCATTTATTATTTTGAATTTTCATTACCTAGAAACTGGTAGTAGCTGTGTGGAAAAAAAAAAAAAATGGAGGATAGGAGAAGTGGGCTGGAAACCCTCTCCTTCTTGTATTTCAGTTTATTAAAGATAGAACAGAACAAGGAGCCAAGCAAGGAGTGCCATATTCCTCAGAGACTCAGGCCAGAGTGTCTGAATCTTTTTGGATGTAACCAAAAAAGGAAGAACACAGGTACAGAGAAGTGGGTTAGGTACTAGAAGCCTTTATGGATTATTAAATTACAAATTCTACTTTAATTTATTTAAATGGAAGTAAGTAGTTAGGTTCTGGAAGCTAAAAATTAAGCATAAATTGTTCCAAAACTGCTTCAGTAAATGCTAGACATCATACATAATACGGCAACAAATACAGAAACACATAGGTATTGTATAAAAAGTTGTTTTACATTACATAAACTGCTTCTTTTCTCAAAATCATCCTTTGGACAATGCTATTATGCCAACATTTGATAGAGGCAGGCTAAGCAATATGAGACTGAATGAGTGTTGGTTGGGTGGCTGGTGGTCCATGTTGTTGTAGAGGCAGATGAAACTTTTATACCACTAAAAATAGAAAATAGAATCCTTTTAAGCTAAGCTTAATATTCTTACAGCATAAACCTTCCCCTTTTTTTTCACTAGACTTAAGGTGGCAACACATTACTTGACAGCTCTTGGCTGTTAAAATGCAGATACTTGTTCACATATCATACGTTAACTTCCCAAAAGCTACAGTAAGCAGCAGCAACATAGTACTTCACACACCCCACCTGACAAGCTGAATCCAATAAACTAAGGAGAGGAAAGCTTCACTCGACTCACCAGCAGCAACATTACCACCACCAGCAACAGCAGGACCAGCTTGCCTGGAGTTACCTGCAGTAAGGAGAGAGAAACTTTTAGTCAAATGTTTTTGTTCATTAATTCATTAGACTCTTATTTCAAAACTGCAGCAGCTACACCATTGCCTCACACACCTTCACCTGCTGAGCTGAATGCACCAAACTGTGGAGATGGAGCTTCTTTAGACTCCCATCAACATCACCAGCTTGCATTGTGATAATTGTGCTAAAGAAAAACGCAAATTTAGTCAAAAGGTTTTGCTATTTTTTTTCAATAACTCGATTAGACTCCAAGAGATGTACATAATGTATAAAGACAGGCTAATCAAGTCAAATTTTTTTGTTCTTTTCTAATTAGATATTTATCACATTTCTCAATTTCACTTGTTTCAAAGCTTTGTAAAAATCTAACTAACCTTTTGCCTAAGTCTGGGTATAAGGTGATTGTTCTTTGCTTCAGACGTGCCATGATTTTGTCCAGGAGTGTGATATTAGTACTGATGCACTAAAAGATGATCATCATGTCCATTGCCCTCTCCACGGCAAGTATTTTGGTTCATTCTTGTGAAGCATGAATAGCTGAAGGTCAGTGATGTCAATTTGCTCTGCTACCTTGTCATTGGGTCATCCTCAGCTGTTAAACCTGAAAGCCTCACAACAGGGAAGACACAATGTCGTAATGTCTTCCAGAATACCACTAAATATACCAAAGATAAATCGGGCAAAAATTATATGACAGCCCAATCAGGAAGGAAGAATGATTATTCATTGTACTGCCTGGAGAAATAAAAAACATGCATAGAACAACTATAGAAACATTTAAAAGGAAACTTGACATGTGATTGAAATCAGTAACAGATGAACCAAAAGTTCATAATTATGTAATGCAGGTGGCAGCTGAGAAGGTCTTTCATATCATGCTGGGCATGCAGTGAGCACTATGTGCTAACTCTACCATTTTGGCTTGCTCATGTCGTAGGAACTCCCCTTGCCCATGCATCTTTGCATTACCACCAATAACAAATATAAACCTTGGGCTGAAAGTGCTGTGAGAGTTGTCTCTTGGCAGGTATGGAAATTTGGCCACCAGGTGCGCTGACCTGGAGATTCATGCACTGTGGCTCTCACCGCTGGCCTTGAATTATGAAAATTTGACTTTGAAATTTCAAAAATGAGGTATAATATAAGTAGCCTTGAATTTGTAAATGTGAACTTGAATTTTGCAAATTATCATAACACTACCATAGTATGTCTGAGGAAAGTAACCTAGATGTTTCTAGTTCTGAGTGAAACAAACCTCAGGTGTGAAGGGGAAGAATGGTTTGAAATGTCTTTGGTAAGGCTGGGTGTTAGTGTGAAGGCGAGAGTTAACAAAGGGGTAGCACCTCTGCTGAAGAAGGAGTTGTAGGAATGTGTGAAAAGACACATCAAAACATTTCACATGAGCTGGGTTTGTCACAGTGCTTCTGCTACTAGCCATGGGAAGGATGACAATTAGAGGCGAGTGTTTTGGGAGCAGTTGAGTATGTTAAAAGTTTTGATGAGATTTGAATGCAAAAGAGTTATGTAGTACTTGAGAGTACAACTGGGGGGCATGGAGTTTTCCATAAGGTGAATGAAATTGCTTAACAGCATGAAGTAATGTCTGATTAGGAATACCTGGTTTAAAAAGGAATACATAGGGATATATGGAGTAGGTAAGACGAGGGAGGCCTTGTTGAATTATGTACTAAATGATGTGTGCTGAAGAGAAACTCATGGATTTGAATGTGCTGAGAGGGGCAGCTGGTGGGATGTTTGATCATTACTTGGTCAAGGCAAGGGTGAAGATTTCAAGAGGCTTTCAGGAAAGAGAAAATGATGTGGGTGAAAAAAGGATGGTTAAAGTAAGTGCACTTGGAAAATAGGTTTGTGTGAAGAGATGCTATGAGAGATTAAGTGTTTATTACCAGTACTAGCCACCTGGATATTAGGAGGGTTAGTGACAGCTATATTGTTAGCCAGCACTTCTGTGTTTATCAAGTTGCACTACTTTGACCTGGGTAGCTCTCTTTCTTTCTCCTTTACCCACACATGCACTACTGGCATTTTGTCCACAAACATACAATCTTTTCTTGTCATTCATAATACTTGATAACACAATTCACACAGCTCATTCTTCATAACTAGATTTTCTTATGGTGAGCACTATACACTAGCCCTGCCTTTTGACAAAATGGTCTGAGCAATAGATAGAAGTAGTAGGTAGGAATATTTAGGTAAGAGCATTAAGTAGAAACATTTGGTAGGGGTAGTAAGTAGGAGCATTAGGTAGACGTAGTCATTGATAACATTAGATAGGAGCCTCTGCAAACATTGCCTTTGAGTTGCCCTATGCCAGTGGACTGTTAAGGTTCACTAGTTATGGAGAGACTATTGCTGTGGCCACACCCTCGAGGGAGTTCCAGGTGGGAACAGGCATCAGAGATACAGAAAGATTGATTGTAGAATGGCAAAAAGTGAGGAGTAAAGTGAGGGGTAGTGGGTGAGGAATGGTAGTTGTTAAGGAAAGCACTGTTGGCATGAGCAAAAGAATTGTGTGGTATGCAGAAGTTTAACATGTGAAAAAGGGTAATGATTGGTTGGATGATGGAGTTAAATTGCTAGTGAAAGATAAAAAAGAGGTGTATGGGTGTCACTTACAGGGAATGGATGCAAGTGACTGGGAAGTGTACAAGAAACAGCAATAGGAGATCAAGGGAAAGTACAGGAGCTGAAAAAGAGGGGAGATGGGGTGAGTGAGTATCAACAAACTTCAGGGAGAGTAAATAAATATTTTGGAAGGAAATTAGTGTGAGAAAAAACATGAGAAGAAAAGGGAACATTGGTGATGTAGGCAAATGGATAATTGGTAACAGGTTAAGATGAGGTGAAGAGGAGATGGAGTGAATATATTAAAGGACTGTTGAATGTGTCTGATGATAGGGTTGCAGATGTAGTGTGTTTTGGTCAGGAAGGCATGTGAAGCGAGAGTCATGGAAAGTGGTTTGGTGAAAGTTTTGTGTAAGATGAAATGTGGTAAGTAGGTCCAGTGGATGGTATTGCAGTTGAATTTATTAAGAAAGGATGTGACTTTGTTGTTGATTGGTTAATTAGGATTTTGTAATTAGCTACATGTATTGTATGGGGAGGAAGTTTTACACTTTGGGTCCCCATCTCTTGAACATTCTCTAGTATCATACAACTTCTTAAAGTTACGTGTTCTGTCAGCATTAACCATGCTCAGTCATTCTGTTCATTTCACCCACCATTCTTATACTATCAAAGTACTTCTTTACATCTTTTATAACAAGTTTCTTTCTCAATTTCATGCTATGTTTTCTGGTTGCTCTATCCCTAAAGCTGTTGAAGAACTGTCTGCAGTCCATGTCATCAATCTGTTTGAAAGATTTATGGGTTGTGATCGGGTCACCCCTCACTCTTCTCTCTTCCAATGTTGGCAAATTTAAAGCCTGTTGCCTTTCCCTGTAACTTAGCTTTCTCAGTTCTGGTACCATCTTTGTTACCCTCCTCAGGATATTCTCTTATTAGCTCATGCTTCTGTAGGTGAGGAAACCAAATTTGGTGAGGCATATTCTAGTTTTATACTTGTGTATAATATGAACAGCTTGCTAAAATTTCCTTATCCATATATTTGGAAGCTGTTTTGAAACTTGTTAGATGTAAAATATGAACAGCTTACTAAATATTTCCTGATCCATATACTTGAAAACTAATGATATTTGCTAGAAGACAGTTTGCCTCCTTTACTATTTTCTTATAAGTTGTAGATGATTTAAACCACCCAAAATAAAACCTTCACAACTAAATTGCAAAATGAAACCCATTCTAGATATGTTTATTTGTTGTTTGAGCTGGATATGTTGAATAAATTTTCCCAGATGAAAACACTTCTGGCTGTAAAAGATTTGTGTACATGAATTTGAAATTTTTCAAGTCTGAATGTCCAAGTCCAACAGTTAAGTTTGATAGAACGGCTGGCTTTACTTTAATGGCAATAGTATCTTGTCATGTTCTTTTTTCAATTCCAGATACGTCTACCTGATGGTTCTCGTCTTGTGATCAAACTGAACCACTCGCACACTGTGGGTGACATACGACAGTTTATACAGACAGCTCGGCCTACATACCAGCATACTGATTTTGCTATCATGACTACTTTCCCTTATGCAGAATTAACCAACATGTCTCAAACTGTAGCAGAAGGGAAACTTCTAAATTCATCTATAGTTGTAAAAACTAAATAATTTATATGTATCTGGAGAGATACAGTGTTTGTATTAATGTGCACTTCCACATTCATTATTACAGGAATACTTATGACATCAATGTGATTTTTTCATTTTCTTGAATATTGATGAAGGAATTAAGGATGAATAAAATCTGTAATATTCTGTTACAGAATTAATTCCCACTCTAAGAAAAACTGTATTTAGCTTTTCTTTTGTGATGAACTTGCCCCATGACTTATAGTGATAAAGAATTGTCATGTGAATTAAATTTGTATTTACCAAGAAGCATATGTATATACTGTTTTCATTAACATTTTCATAGAAGACATGAAATGCATTCATGCTTCTTGTGGGAAATGATGCACCATACCTTAGGTCCCAACCTAAAGTTTACTGGCTGGCAGCATCAGGGATGATACTGTCAACTAAATAAATCTTCATTGAATGACTTGTGTAAAGTATCCATCAGCTGTAAATTCTGAGTTTTTTTATAACAAGTTTTTGCCTGTTTTAATCAGTTTTTTACAGTATTGTATTTTGAGTTTGTATTACTTTGCTCACATATTTATTTTTCACATAACACACATATAACTTGCCTCAAATTAAGCATGGTTTCATGGAACTGTCATCCTTATGAATCTTAAAGTGGAATTTTGTTACTGGTTGAATATTATCATTATCCTTTTGAGGTTATATTATCAAATGATAAATGGCTAGATGGGGTATGACACTGTATCTAAATAGATATCTCAACCAGTTCTCAATGTTACACTTAATTTAATATTTAATAATTTCAATATTTTCATGGAAGCTAAAATAGCATGGGAAATTGTTTGCCTTGAGTACAGCCTTCTCAGATGCACTATATACACATGTAGAAGGGAGGAACCAAGTAAGGATTTGTTGATCAGGATCCAATGGCCCAGAAATCTGCACCTTATGTTACCTCACTAATGCAGGAAACAGCAAATATATATTTTTATACCAGATTGCTATATCCCAGTTTAGCAAGGTAGCACCTGGAACAGGAAAAAAGACCACATCTGCTTACATTCATTCTTGAGCTGTCATGTGTAATGCACCAAAACCACAGCTCCCTATCCACACCAGGCCCAACAAACTTTCCCATGGTTTATCCCTGATGTTTCACATACCCTGGTTCAGTCCAATGACAGGACGTCAACCCCAGTATACCAGATTCCCATTCACTCAATCCCTTGCACACTTTTCACTCCTGCATGTTCATGCCCCAGTCATTCTACATCTTTTTCACATTATCCTTTTATCTCCAATATGGCCTCCCCGTTCTCCTTGTTCCCTCCACCTCTGACACATATATCCTCCTTGTCAACCTTTCCTCACTCATTCTCTCGATATGTTCAAACCACTTCAACACACCCTCTTCTGCTCTCTCGACCACACACTTTTTATTATCACACATCTCTCTTACACTTTCATCACTTACTCGATCAAACCACCTCACACCACATATTGTCCTCAACATTTCATTTCCAATTCTTCCACCCTCCTCCGTACAACCCAGTCTTATCCTTCAAACATACCCATTTTTGCTCCGAGATAACATTCTCTCTTTCCACACATTCTTCATCGGTCCCAGAACCTTCACCCTCTTCCCCACCCTATGACTCACTTCCATTCCCATGGTTCCATTCACTGCGAAGTCCACTCCCAGATATCTAAAACACCTCACCTCCTTCAATTTCTCTCTGTTCAAACTTACATCCCAACTAACTAATCCCTCAACCCTACTGAACCTAATAACCTTGCTTTTATTCACATTTGCTTTCAACTTTCTCTTTTCCTACACTAACTGTCACCAACCTCTGCAGTTTTTCACTTCACTCTGCCACCAGTGCTCTAAAACCAGCAAACAACTGACTTGCTTCCCAGGCTCTCTCATCCCCCACTGACTACATTACTCACCCCTCTCCCCAAGACTTGTGCATTTACCTCTCTCTCCACTTCATCCATAAAGAAATGAAACAATCCTGGTGACATCACACACCCCTGCCACAAACCGAACTCACTGGGAACCAATCACTTGCCTTTCTTCCTGTTCATCACACACATGCCTTACACCTTTGATAAAACTTTTCACTGCTTCTAGCAGCTTAACTCCCACACCATATACTCTTAAGACCTTCCACGAAGCATCTCTATCAACCTTGTAATATGCCTTCTCCAGATCCATAAATGCCACATACAAATCCATCTGTTTTTCTAAGTATTTCTTGCACTCATTCTTCAAAGCAAACTCCTGATTCACACATCCTCTACCACCTCTGAAACCACACTGCTCTTCCCCCATCTGATGCTCTGTGCATGCCTTCACTCTCTCTATCAATACCCTCCCATATAATTTCCCAGGAATACTCAATAAACTTATGCCTTTGTAAAATGACACTATACATGCATTCTGCCAATCCTCAGACACTTCACCATGATCCATACACATATTAAATATCCTTACCAATCAATCGACAACACAGTCACCCCCTTTCTTAATACATTCAATTGAAATACCATCCATCTCCTTTCACACACTATTCCAAACTCAGTCATCAACAGCAATTCAGTATAATAATAAATAAATGAATTTTATTTATTTATTTATTTTGCCTTGTCGCTGTCTCCCGCGTTTGCGAGGTAGCGCAAGGAAACAGACGAAAGAAATGGCCCAAACCACCCCCATACACATGTATATACATACACGTCCACACACGCAAATAAACATACCCATACATCTCAATGTACACATATATATGCACACTCAGACACACACATATATACACATGCACACAATTCACACTGTCTGCCTTTATTCATTCCCATCGCCACCTCACCACACATGGAATAACAACCCCCTCCCCCCTCATGTGTGCGAGGTAGCACTAGGAAAAACACCAAAGGCCCCATTCGTTCACACTCAGTCTCTAGCTGTCATGTAATAATGCACCGAAACCACAGCTCCCTTTCCACTTTGCATGGTTTACCCCAGACGCTTCACATGCCCTGGTTTAATCCATTGACAGCACGTCGACCCCGGTGTACCACATCGTTCCAATTCACTCTATTCCTTGCACGCCTTTCACCCTCCTGCATGTTCAGGCCCCGATCACTCAAAATCTTTTTCACTCCATCTTTCCACCTCCAATTTGGTCTCCCACTTCTCCTCGTTCCCTCCACCTCTGACACATATATCCTCTTGGTCAATCTTTCCCCACTCATTCTCTCCATGTGACCAAACTATTTCAAAACACCCTCTTCTGCCCTCTCAACCACACTCTTTTTATTTCCACACATCTCTCTCACCCTTACATTACTTACTCGATCAAACCACCTCACACCACGTATTGTCCTCAAACATCTCATTTCCAGCACATCCACCCTCCTGCGCACAACTCTATCCATAGCCCACGCCTCGCAACCATACAACATTGTTGGAACCACTATTCCTTCAAACATACCCATTTTTGCTTTCTGAGATAATGTTCTCGACTTCCAAACATTCTTCAAGGCTCCCAGAATTTTCGCCCCCTCCCCCACCCTATGATTCACTTCCGCTTCCATGGTTCCATCCGCTGCCAGATCCACTCCCAGATATCTAAAACACTTCACTTCCTCCAGCTTTTCTCCATTCAAACTTACCTCCCAATTGACTTGACCCTCAACCCTACTGTACCTAATAACCTTGCTCTTATTCACTACATTTACTCTTAACTTTCTTCTTTCACACACTTTACCAAACTCAGTCACCAGCTTCTGCAGTTTCTTACATGAATCAGCCACCAGCACTGTATCATCAGCGAACAACAAGTGACTCACTTTCCAAGCTCTCTCATCCACAACAGACTGCATACTTGCCCCTCTTTCCAAAACTTTTGCATTCACCTCCCTAACAACCCCATCCATAAACAAATTAAACAACCATGGAGACATCACACACCCCTGCCGCAAACCCACATTCACTGAGAACCAATCACTTTCCTCTCTTCCTACATGTACACATGCCTTACATCCTCGATAAAATCTTTTCACTGCTTCTAACAACTTGCCTCCCACACCATATATTCTTAAAACCTTCCACAGAGCATTTCTATCAACTCTATCATATGCCTTCTCCAGATCCATAAATGCTACATACAAATCCATTTGTTTTTCTAAGTATTTCTCGCATACATTCTTCAAAGCAAACACCTGATCCACACATCCTCTACCACTTCTGAAACCACACTGCTCTTCCCCAATCTGATGCTCTGTACATGCCTTCACCCTCTCAATCAATACCCTCCCATATAATTTACCAGGGATACTCAACCTCTGTAATTTGAGCACTCACTCTTATCCCCTTTGCCTTTGTACAATGGCACTATGCACGTATGTAAGTAGGAGAGATGGCCAGAGAGCGTTATTGGATTACGTGTTAATTGATAGACGCACGAAAGAGAGACTTTTGGATGTTAATGTGCTGAGAGGTGCAACTGGAGGGATGTCTGATCATTATCTTGTGGAAGCGAAGGTGAAGATTTGTGGGGGTTTTCAGAAAAGAAGAGAGAATGTTGGGGTGAAGAGAGTGGTGAGAGTAAGTGAGCTTGGGAAGGAGACTTGTGTGAGGAAGTACCAGGAGAGACTGAGTACAGAATGGAAAAAGGTGAGAACAAAGGAGGTAAGGGGAGTGGGGGAGGAATGGGATGTATTTAGGGAAGCAGTGATGGCTTGCGCAAAAGATGCTTGTGGCATGAGAAGTGTGGGAGGTGGGTTGATTAGAAAAGGTAGTGAGTGGTGGAATGAAGAAGTAAGATTATTAGTGAAAGAGAAGAGAGAGGCATTTGAACAATTTTTGCAGGGAAAAAATGCAAATGAGTGGGAGAGGTATAAAAGAAAGAGGCAGGAGGTCAAGAGAAAGGTGCAAGAGGTGAAAAAGAGGGCAAATGAGAGTTGGGGTGAGAGAGTATCATAAAATTTCAGGGAGAATAAAAAGATGTTTTGGAAGGAGGTAAATAAAGTGCTTAAGACAAGGGAGCAAATGGGAACTTCAGTGAAGGGGGCTAATGGGGAGGTGATAACAAGTAGTGGTGATGTGAGAAGGAGATGGAGTGAGTATTTTGAAGGTTTGTTGAATGTGTTTGATGATAGAGTGGCAGATGTGGGGTGTCTTGGTCGAGGTGGTGTGCAAAGTGAGAGGGTTAGGGAAAATGATTTGGTAAATAGAGAAGAGGTAGTAAAAGCTTTACGGAAGATGAAAGCCAGCAAAGCAGGAGGTTTGGATGGTATTGCAGTGGAATTTATTAAAAAAGGGGGTGACTGTATTGTTGACTGGTTGGTAAGGTTATTTAATGTATGTATGATTCATGGTGAGGTGTCTGAGGATTGGCAGAATGCTTGCATAGTGCCATTGTACAAAGGCAAAGGGGATAAGAGTGAGTGCTCAAATTACAGAGGTATAAGTTTGTTGAGTATTCCTGGTAAATTATATTGGAGGGTATTGATTGAGAGGGTGAAGGTGTGTACAGAGCATCAGATTGGGGAAGAGCAGTGTGGTTTCAGAAGTGGTAGAGGATGTGTGGATCAGGTATTTGCTTTGAAGAATGTATGTGAGAAATACTTAGAAAAACAAATGGATTTGTATGTAGCATTTATGGATCTGGAGAAGGCATATGATAGAGTTGATAGAGATGGTTTGTGGAAGGTTTAAAGAATATATGGTGTGGGAGGCAAATTGTTAGAAGCAGTGAAAAGTTTTTATCGAGGATGTAAGGCATGTGTACGTGTAGGAAGAGAGGAAAGTGATTGGTTCTCAGTGAATGTAGGTTTGCGGCAGGGGTGTGTGATGTCTCCATGGTTGTTTAATTTGTTTATGGATGGGGTTGTTAGGGAGGTGAATGCAAGAGTTTTGGAAAGAGGGGCAAGTATGCAGTCTGTTGTGGATGAGAGAGCTTGGGAAGTGAGTCACTTGTTGTTCGCTGATGATACAGCGCTGGTGGCTGATTCATGTGAGAAACTGCAGAAGCTGGTGACTGAGTTTGGTAAAGTGTGTGAAAGAAGAAAGTTAAGAGTAAATGTGAATAAGAGCAAGGTTATTAGGTACAGTAGGGTTGAGGGTCAAGTCAATTGGGAGGTAAGTTTGAATGGAGAAAAACTGGAGGAAGTAAAGTGTTTTAGATATCTGGGAGTGGATCTGGCAGTGGATGGAACCATGGAAGCGGAAGTGAATCATAGGGTGGGGGAGGGGGCGAAAATTCTGGGAGCTTTGAAGAATGTTTGGAAGTCGAGAACATAATCTCGGAAAGCAAAAATGGGTATGTTTGAAGGAATAGTGGTTCCAACAATGTTGTATGGTTGCAAGGCGTGGGCTATGGATAGAATTGTGTGCAGGAGGGTGGATGTGCTGGGAATGAGATGTTTGAGGACAATATGTGCTGTGAGGTGGTTTGATCGAGTAAGTAATGTAAGGGTGAGAGAGAGGTGTGGAAATAAAAAGAGTGTGGTTGAGAGAGCAGAAGAGGGTGTTTTGAAATGGTTTGGTCACATGGAGAGAATGAGTGGGGAAAGATTGACCAAGAGGATATATGTGTCAGAGGTGGAGGGAACGAGGAGAAGTGGGAGACCAAATTGGAGGTGGAAAGATGGAGTGAAAAAGATTTTGAGTGATTGGGGCCTGAACATGCAGGAGGGTGAAAGGCGTGCAAGGGATAGAGTGAATTGGAAGGATGTGGTATACCGGGGTCGACGTGCTGTCAATGGATTGAACCAGGGCATGTGAAGCGTCTGGGGTAGACCATGGAAAGTGTGTGGGGCCTGGACGTGGAAAGGGAGCTGTGGTTTCGGTGCATTATTACATGACAGCTAGAGATTGAGTGTGAATGAATGGGACCTTTGGTGTCTTTCCTAGCGCTACCTCGCACACATGAGGGGGATGTTATTCCATGTGTGGCAGGGTGGTGATGGGAACAAATTAAGGCAGACAGTATGAATTATGTACATGTGTATATATGTATATGTCTGTGTGTGTATATATGTGTACATGGAGATGTATTTTTTTTTTTTTTTTTTTTTTTTTTTTTTATACTTTGTCGCTGTCTCCCGCGTTTGCGAGGTAGCGCAAGGAAACAGACGAAAGAAATGGCCCAACCCCCCCCCCATACACATGTATATACACACGTCCACACACGCAAATATACATACCTACACAGCTTTCCATGGTTTACCCCAGACGCTTCACATGCCTTGCTTCAATCCACTGACAGCACGTCAACCCCTGTATACCACATGACTCCAATTCACTCTATTTCTTGCCCTCCTTTCACCCTCCTGCATGTTCAGGCCCCGATCACACAAAATCTTTTTCACTCCATCTTTCCACCTCCAATTTGGTCTCCCTCTTCTCCTCGTTCCCTCCACCTCCGACACATATATCCTCTTGGTCAATCTCTCCTCACTCATTCTCTCCATGTGCCCAAACCATTTCAAAACACCCTCTTCTGCTCTCTCAACCACGCTCTTTTTATTTCCACACATCTCTCTCACCCTTACGTTACTTACTCGATCAAACCACCTCACACCACACATTGTCCTCAAACATCTCATTTCCAGCACATCCATCCTCCTGCGCACATCTCTATCCATAGCCCACGCCTCGCAACCATACAACATTGTTGGAACCACTATTCCCTCAAACATACCCATTTTTGCTTTCCGAGATAATGTTCTCGACTTCCACACATTTTTCAAGGCTCCCAAAATTTTCGCCCCCTCCCCCACCCTATGATCCACTTCCGCTTCCATGGTTCCATCCGCTGACAGATCCACTCCCAGATATCTAAAACACTTCACTTCCTCCAGTTTTTCTCCATTCAAACTCACCTCCCAATTGACTTGACCCTCACCCCTACTGTATAGGAGATGTATAGGTATGTATATTTGCGTGTGTGGACGTGTATGTATATACATGTGTATGTGGGCGGGTTGGGCCATTCTTTCGTCTGTTTCCTTGCGCTACTTGCTAACGCGGGAGACAGCGACAAAGCAAAATAAAAATAAATGCCTCTTTTCTAAGCTTGCTCTCTTTCATCAATTCTTTCACAGTTATGGCATTTTGGTTATTCTACTAAAACATCACGAAGGGCCAAAAATATTTCATGATACAAAATAAAATACTTAAGCTCATAGGAGTGGGGAAAGAGTGTGACTTTAATAAAGATGATTGGTATAAATGAAACAGTCTTACAGATGCATCCTTTTCCCTTTTATTATAATCTTAAAGGTAAATTGTGAGTTTTTGTTAATTTATTTACTTATTCATCTTTTTTCTAAGAGGACAATATCTAACCCCTAACCAAACACAATAATCATAACTGGACCGTACGACCTATTAGAACATACGAGAAGGAAGCCTTACATATATAAAGTCCACCTGTTATCCTTCCATTTCCATTATACTTTATAGGCTTTCATGTTTTTTATACTCTGCGTTTCCTTACCTTTGCCTAGCTTGTTTTAAGTGTCCACACCTCAGCAGATGAAGATATTCTTTACATCCATCCATACACTTCTCTGGCCTAACTTTCCACTATGCCCTCTTGTTCTGAATTCTCTACTAACTTCAAAGAAGTTTCACGTTAACAGTGTCTAGGTCTCCTACGAATTTATGTGTAATTCTTAAGTCTCTTTTGGTCCTTCCCTCCTCTCTCTCTGTAACTCTATTTCAGTAAGTTTTGTACCAGTCTTGCTGCAATTCTTTGGACCCCTCCCTGTTGTTTTGTAACTGTCTTGTTAAAAACTGGATTACAACCTTCAAACAGTGCTACAACTCATTCACTTACTGTATACAGTTCTTCCTTGGAATGGCCACAAGCAAAAAAAAAAAAAAAAAAATCATCTGAAGTTTGTGAAATAAAAACTTGTAAAACTCATAATTCCATTCAAATCTTTGCTAATATACATAAACACATAAAAGTACAAACATCATCAACCATTAAAATTCTAAACTTTACTTAGTGCCTTCTAAATTGCTTCTTGAATTTTTCATAATGAAAGTCATCAGTGGCTTTCTCTCCATGAGGTCTCTTGGGGGCAATAGTGGATATCTTAACACCACCTCCAACCACAGGCTCCACAATCTCCTGCACTTTCTTTTCATTCTTCTTGGCAGGTCCTGCCTCCTCCAAGTTAACTGGTGGAATACAAATACCTTTAAAGATTTGGAAAAACAAAACAGCAATGGTATCAAAAAAGAAATATGTACTGAAGCATGAAAAACTGTTTATCTCCACAGTGATGTCCTATGAATCATTATAGGATCTTAAGAATCCCTAGGAGGTAGAAACTTAAGATCTCAACTCCACTGTTTTCTGGTGAGGTAAATGATTTTCACCTCGTTACCATTTGTTTGGAGCTAGTGGCCTAGTGTCTCTACCAAAGTTTGCCCATTGACAAAACAGCAACCTCTGCTTGGTGCAGATATCATTATTCACCAAGCCAATGGTACCTACCTGCCATATAACTCTCAGAAAAGATAAGTTAACCCAAGGGTCACCACCATCGATTGTAGACTTTTTTCTGAGAGAGGGGGGAAGGAAAGGGAGAAACAACAACCTCCCAAAAATGTTCTTCATACTTTAAATCTAACATTTCTCTCCAGGGCTGGACTGTTCCATGACCCTTCAGAGAACAACATGGAAGACGAAGTTTACAGGAAAACTCAAAAACAGGATAATGCAAGGGAAAAGACAATTGCCTAAGAGTCATGACACTAAGATACATCTGCCCTGAAGATGACAATTCCAGCACCACACAAATCAGTTCTTAACACCTAAGGGCAAATATACATACCTATACATCTCAATGTACACATATATATACACACACAGACATATACATATATACACATGTACATAATTCATACTGTCTGCCTTTATTCATTCCCATCGCCACCTCGCCACACATGGAATAACAACCTCCTCCCCCCTCATGTGTGCGAGGTAGCGCTAGGAAAAGACAACAAAGGCCCCATTCATTCACACTCAGTCTCTAGCTGTCATGTAATAATGCACCGAAACCACAGCTCCCTTTCCACATCCAGGCCCCACAGAACTTTCCATGGTTTACCCCAGACGCTTCACATGCCCTGGTTCAATCCATTGATAGCACGTCGACCCCGGTATACCACATCGTTCCAATTCACTCTATTCCTTGCACGCCTTTCACCCTCCTGCATGTTCAGGCCCCGATCACTCAAAATCTTTTTCACTCCATCTTTCCACCTCCAATTTGGTCTCCCACTTCTCCTCGTTCCCTCCACCTCTGACACATATATCCTCTTGATCAATCTTTCCTCACTCATTCTCTCCATGTGACCAAATAATTTCGAAAAATTTATATATACATTTTTTCATACATATTTCCCATTTCCCATTTTAGCGAGGTAGTGTTAAGAACAGAGGACTGAGCCTTAGAGGGAATTTCCTCACTTGGCCCCCTTCTCTGTTCCTTCTTTTCGAAAAATTAAAACAGAAGGGGAGAACTTGCAGCCCCCTGCTCCCTCCCCCTCTAGGCACCTTCTACGACACTCAGGGAATATGTAGCAAGTATCTTCTCCCCTATCCCCAGGGATAATATATATTCATATATATATATATATATAATATATATATATATATATATATATATATATATATATATATATATATATATATATATATATATATATATATTTTTTTTTTCATACTATTCGCCATTTCCCGCGATAGCGAGGTAGCGTTAAGAACAGAGGACTGGGCCTTTTTTGGAATATCCTCACCTGGCCCCCTCTGTTCCTTCTTTTGGAAAATTAAAAAAAAAAAAAAAAAGAGAGAGGGGAGGATTTCCAGCCCCCCGCTCCCTCCCCTTTTAGTCGCCTTCTACGACACGCAGGGAATACGTGGGATGTATTCTTAATCCCCTATCCCCAGGGATAATATATATATATATATATATATATTGAAGAATGTATGTGAGAAATACTTAGAAAAGCAAATGGATTTGTATGTAGCATTTATGGATCTGGAGAAGGCATATGATAGAGTTGATAGAGATGCTCTGTGGAAGGTATTAAGAATATATGGTGTGGGAGGCAAGTTGTTAGAAGCAAAGTTTTTTATCGAGGATGTAAGGCATGTGTACATGTCGGAAGAGAGGAAAGTGATTGGTTCTCAGTGAATGTAGGTTTGCGGCAGGGGTGTGTGATGTCTCCATGGTTGTTTAATTTGTTTATGGATGGGGTTGTTTGGGAGGTAAATGCAAGAGTTTTGGAAAGAGGGGCAAGTATGAAGTCTGTTGGGGATGAGAGAGCTTGGGAAGTGAGTCAGTTGTTGTTCGCTGATGATACAGCGCTGGTGGCTGATTCATGTGAGAAACTGCAGAGGCTGGTGACTGAGTTTGGTAAAGTGTGTGAAAGAAGAAAGTAAGAGTAAATGTGAATAAGAGCAAGGTTATTAGGTACAGTAGGGTTGAGGGTCAAGTCAATTGGTAGGTAAGTTTGAATGGAGCAAAACTGGAGGAAGTAAAGTGTTTTAGATATCTGGGAGTGGATCTGGCAGCGGATGGAACCATGGAAGCGGAAGTGGATCATAGGGTGGGGGAGGGGGCGAAAATCCTGGGAGCCTTGAAGAATGTGTGGAAGTCGAGAACATTATCTCGGAAAGCATAAATGGGTATGTTTGAAGGAATAGTGGTTCCAACAATGTTGTATGGTTGCGAGGTGTGGGCTATGGATAGAGTTGTGCGCAGGAGGGTGGATGTGCTGGAAATGAGATGTTTGAGGACAATGTGTGGTGTGAGGTGGTTTGATCGAGTAAGTAATAATAGGGTAAGAGAGATGTGTGGTAATAAAAAGAGTGTGGTTGAGAGAGCAGAAGAGGGTGTTTTGAAATGGTTTGGTCACATGGAGAGAATGAGTGGGGAAAGATTGACCAAGAGGATATATGCGTCAGAGGTGGAGGGAATGAGGAGAAGTGGGAGACCAAATTGGAGGTGGAAAGATGGAGTGAAAAAGATTTTGAGTGATTGGGGCGTGAACATGCAGGAGGGTGAAAGGCGTGCAAGGAATAGAGTGAATTGGAACAATGTGGTATACAAAATTCATACTGTCTGCTTTTATTCATTCCCATCACCACCTCACCATACATGAAATAACAACCCCCTCCCCCCTCATGTGTGCGAGGTAGCGCTAGGAAAAGACAACAAAGGCCCCATTCATTCACACTCAGTCTCTAGCTGTCATGTAATAATGCACCGAAACCACAGTTCCCTTTCCACACCCAGGCCCCACAGAACTTTCCATGGTTTACCCCAGACGCTTCACATGCCGTGGTTCAATCCATTGACAGCATGTCGACCCCGGTACACCACATCGTTCCAATTCACTCTATTTCTTGCACACCTTTCACCCTCCTGCATGTTCAGGCCCACCTCACTCGCGTCTCACGCCACAAGCATCTTTTGCGCAAGCCATCACTGCTTCCCTAAATACATCCCCTAAATACATCCCATTCTTCCCCCACTCCCCTTACGTCCTTTGTTCTCACCTTTTTCCAGTCTCTCCTGGTACTTCCTCACACAAGTCTCCTTCCCAAGCTCACTTACTCTCACCTCTGTCTTCACCCCAACATTCTCTCTTCTTTTCTGAAAACCTCTACAAATCTTCACCTTCGCCTCCAAAAGACAAAAGATAATGATCAGACATCCCTCCAGTTGCACCTCTCAGCGCATTAACATCCAAAAGTCTCTCTTTTGCGCACCTATCAATTAACACGTAGTCCAATATACTTATGTATATCTCTCTTTTTAAACCAGGTATTCCCAATCACCAGTCCTTTTTCAGCACATAAATCCACAAGCTCTTCAACATTTCCATTTACAACACTGAACACCCAACGTACACCAATTATTCCCTCAACTGCTACATTACTCGCCTTTGCATTTAAATCGCCCATCACTATAACCTGATCTTGTGCATCAAAATTACTAACACACTCACTCAGCTGCTCCCAAAACACTTGCCTCTCATGATCTTTCTTCTCATGCCCAGGTGCATATGCACCAAAAATCACCCATCTCTCTCCATCCACTTTCAATTTTACTCATATTAATCTAGAGTTTACTTTCTTACACTCTATCACATACTCCCACCACTCCTGTTTCAGGAGTAGTGCTACTCCTTCCCTTGCTCTTTTCCTCTCACTAACCCTCGACTTTACTCTCAAGACATTCCCAAATCACTCTTCCCCTTTACCCTTGAGCTTCGTTTCACTCAGAGCCATAACATCCGGGTTCCTTTCCTCGAACATACTACCTCTCTCTTCTTTTTTCTCATCTTGGTTACATCCACACTTTCTTGTTGATTTGTTAGTTAGGATTTTCAATCTTTATATGGATCATGGTGAAGTGCCTCAGGACTGGCAGAATGCATGTATAGTGCCACTGTATAAAGACCAGGGGACAAAGAAGTGTGTTAAAATCACAGAGGCATAAGTTTGTTGAGTGCAACTGGTATGCTGCATGGAAAAGTAGTGACTGAGAGGGTGAAAGCACATACAGATCATCAAATTGGGTAGGAAATATGTGGTTTTAGAAGCAGTAGAGGATGTGTGGATCAGGAGTCTGTTTTTAAAGAAATTGTGGGAAAAATACTTGCTGAAGCAGATGGATTTGTATAGGACATTCATGGATTCAGAAAAAAACATATGACAGGGTAGAAAAAGATGCCATGTTGCACGTTTTACGAATACGTGGTGTGGGAAAAAAAGCTGTCAGAAGCAGAGAAGTTTTTATCAAGGGTGTAAGGCATGTGTATCAATAGAATGGGAGGAGGGTAAGTTGTTCCAAGTGGGGAATGGTTTGTGTCAGGGGTGTGTGATCTCACCATGGCTGTTAAATTTGTTTATGAATGGGGTGGTGAGGGAGGTAAATGCAAGAGTCTTGGAGAAAGGGGGCCTGGGATGTGAGCCAGCTGTAGTTTGCTGATGATGTAGCACTAGTGGCAGATTCAAGTGAAAAACTGCAGAAGTTGGTGACCTTGTTTGGCAGAGTGTATGAAAGACAGAAGTTGAGAGAAAATGTGAATAAAAGCAAGGTTAAGTACAGCACGGTAGAGTTGTCAAGTGTCAGAACCTCAAGGGCATACTCATGTTTTTCTAGAGTATCCAGGTCTCACCCTGCCTTCTCATGGTGACCTCATTAACTAACTTTGGGGTGGAACTAAAGTGGGAGGCATTGACCATCTCCATCAGGAAATTCCTTTTGAATTTAGACAAACATCTGAGGTGTACTGTGACTTTTCAGCTTTTGGACAATTTTGAAGTCTTGCTGCCTCTTGGAACACTCTGCTGGAGTTGCTCTCAGTCAGTGACCTGTCAAAAGTGAGGCACAAAAGGCTAAGAAATGGTACTGGTCTACCTGTTATGCTGAGGAGTAAAAGAGACAGGCGATTGAAGGTGATGATGCTGAATGTAAATGGGATGATCGTGAGAGTAAAAGGAGGGAGAGCTTGTGGAGAAGTTTAAAAGTTGTAGCTTGAATGTGCTGGGGATTGGGGTAACCCATATCCTTGGGCAAGGTGTGTGGAGTGAAAATGGAAATGATGAATGCAAATTATGGGAAGGCCTGGGAGCACGAGTGGTAAGGAAAGGAACGAGTGAAAAACTATCAGATTAAAGGGAAAGAAGGATGTACAAAGCCACTATCACCAAGAGTGTGGGAGGGTGTTACAGAGCATGGATGGAATAAATCAAGAACAGTGTGGGTGAAAGAAGAGACTGATGTTGTGATGTACGCATGGGTATGCGTATATGCGCTTATGAATATGAAGACTGTATAAGGTAAGGATGAAATAAAGCTCTTCTGGAGAAATTTGAATGACTGTATAAACAGTTTTGAGAATGAGAGAAACATGGTCATATTGGGTGAGGTGAATGCAAAAGTGAGATATGATGAAATTCATGAGATAGTTGGTAAATAGGGAGTGCCCAGAGTAAATGAGAATGCAAGTTATCATGGGGATATTTCTGCTGACTGGGGTTTATTCCTTGCAAACATCTTTTTTCAGCAAAAGATGATCCCTAGATATACATGAATGAGGAAAGATGGAAGAGAAGAGCAAAAGGTTTTGAGTGACTATGTGGCAGTAGATGAAAGATTAAGAAAGGTGGTGCAAGATGCTAGAGTAGTTGTGAGAGGATTCTCTGGAGACTGACCATTCTGAATTCTTGTTGGGATGAGGATGAGAGAGAAGTGGATGCATGGTGTAAAGAAGAATGGAGAAGTAAATGTGTTGGCGAGTGAGAGGATGAATCAGAAAAAATGCAGGGATGAGTATGGAAGGAAAGTAACTGAAAGCTTAGATGGAAGTGTAGTTAAAGCAGGGATGCATGACCTAGATGTTCAAAATGTTTAGAGAAATACTATCAAAGGTTGCAGAATTAGTAGTTGGATACAGATTTATGAAATAAAGGAATAAAAAGGGCAATGCATAGTGGACAGAAGAGATATAGAAATTCTGTGAAAGAGAAGAAAAAGACATATGGTAAATTGTTCAATAACAATGTACCAGTAGAGGTTCAGCAAAGGAGGAATGCTAAGAAGCTGATAGAGGAAAGCAAAGAAAGAAAATATGTAGATTTTGGAAGAAAGTTATGAAATAAAGAGAAAAGAAAAAGACATATGGTAAATTGTTCAATAACAATGTACCAGTAGAGGTTCAGCAAAGGAGGAATGCTAAGAAGCTGATAGAGGAAAGCAAAGAAAGAAAATATGTAGATTTTGGAAGAAAGTTATGAAATAAAGGAATAAAAAGGGCAATGCATAGTGGACAGAAGAGATATAGAAATTCTGTGAAAGAGAAGAAAAAGACATATGGTAAATTGTTCAATAACAATGTACCAGTAGAGGTTCAGCAAAGGAGGAATGCTAAGAAGCTGATAGAGGAAAGCAAAGAAAGAAAATATGTAGATTTTGGAAGAAAGTTAAGTGAAAGGTTCTGGGGTAATAAAAAACTATCCTGGAAGGAGGTGAAAAAAGGAAAGAGGTGGATGCAAGAGTGGAAATATGAATGTGAAAAGTAAAGAAGGTGAGTTGCTGAATCAAAAGGAGGAAGAGAAATGAAGATGGAAAGAGTATTTTCAAGAACTGATGAATGTGGGTGAAGGGGAGGCAACAGTTGCAACATGAATAGGTATGGATAGAATGAAGAGGATACAATAGTAAGGGCTTATAGCAAAATGGGAGGTAAGAAGGGCAGTAATGAGGCTGAAGGTAGGAAAGGCACCTGAAGTGGATGGGATTATGGCTGAAATGCTGAGGCATGGAGGAGGAAATCAGATAAGAGTGGATTCATCTGATATGTAATTTAGCATAGAAACAGATGGTTGTGCCTGAGGATTGGTTGAGAGATATTATTGTTGCTTTATTCAAAGGAAAAGGTGCTAAGGATGTATGTAGCAATTATTGGGGAATAAGTCTGTTAAGGGAGAATAAAATGATGTTCTGGAAGGAGGTAAATAAAGTGCGTAAGACAAGGGAGCAAATGGGAACTTCAGTGAAGGGCGCAAATGGGGAGGTGATAACAAGTAGTGGTGATGTGAGAAGGAGATGGAGTGAGTATTTTGAAGGTTTGTTGAATGTGTTTGATGATAGAGTGGCAGATATAGGGTGTTTTGGTCGAGGTGGTGTGCAAAGTGAGAGGGTTAGGGAAAATGATTTGGTAAACAGAGAAGAGGTAGCAAAAGCTTTGCGGAAGATGAAAGCCGGCAAGGCAGCAGGTTTGGATGGTATTGCAGTGGAATTTATTAAAAAAGGGGGTGACTGTATTGTTGACTGGTTGGTAAGGTTATTTAATGTATGTATGACTCATGGTGAGGTGCCTGAGGATTGGCGGAATGCGTGCATAGTGCCATTGTACAAAGGCAAAGGGGATAAGAGTGAGTGCTCAAATTACAGAGGTATAAGTTTGTTGAGTATTCCTGGTAAATTATATGGGAGGGTATTGATTGAGAGGGTGAAGGCATGTACAGAGCATCAGATTGGGGAAGAGCAGTGTGATTTCAGAAGTGGTAGAGGATGTGTGGATCAGGTGTTTGCTTTGAAGAATGTATGTGAGAAATACTTAGAAAAGCAAATGGATTTGTATGTAGCATTTATGGATCTGGAGAAGGCATATGATAGAGTTGATAGAGATGCTCTGTGGAAGGTATTAAGAATATATGGTGTGGGAGGAAAGTTGTTAGAAGCAGTGAAAAGTTTTTATCGAGGATGTAAGGCATGTGTACGTGTAGGAAGAGAGGAAAGTGATTGGTTCTCAGTGAATGTAGGTTTGCGGCAGGGGTGTGTGATGTCTCCATGGTTGTTTAATTTGTTTATGGATGGGGTTGTTAGGGAGGTAAATGCAAGAGTTTTGGAAAGAGGGGCAAGTATGAAGTCTGTTGGGGATGAGAGAGCTTGGGAAGTGAGTCAGTTGTTGTTCGCTGATGATACAGCGCTGGTGGCTGATTCATGTGAGAAACTGCAGAAGCTGGTGACTGAGTTTGGTAAAGTGTGTGGAAGAAGAAAGTTAAGAGTAAATGTGAATAAGAGCAAGGTTATTAGGTACAGTAGGGTTGAGGGTCAAGTCAATTGGGAGGTGAGTTTGAATGGAGAAAAACTGGAGGAAGTGAAGTGTTTTAGATATCTGGGAGTGGATCTGGCAGCGGATGGAACCATGGAAGCAGAAGTGGATCATAGGGTGGGGGAGGGGGCGAAAATTCTGGGGGCCTTGAAGAATGTGTGGAAGTTGAGAACATTATCTCAGAAAGCAAAAATGGGTATGTTTGAAGGAATAGTGGTTCCAACAATGTTGTATGGTTGCGAGGCGTGGGCTATGGATAGAGTTGTGCGCAGGAGGATGGATGTGCTGGAAATGAGATGTTTGAGGACAATGTGTGGTGTGAGGTGGTTTGATCGAGGGAGTAACGTAAGGGTAAGAGAGATGTGTGGAAATAAAAAGAGCGTGGTAGAGAGAGCAGAAGAGGGTGTTTTGAAGTGGTTTGGGCACATGGAGAGAATGAGTGAGGAAAGATTGACCAAGAGGATATATGTGTCGGAGGTGGAGGGAACGAGGAGAAGAGGGAGACCAAATTGGAGGTGGAAAGATGGAGTGAAAAAGATTTTGTGTGATCGGGGCCTGAACATGCAGGAGGGTGAAAGGAGGGCAAGGAATAGAGTGAATTGGAGCGATGTGGTATACCGGGGTTGACGTGCTGTCAGTGGATTGAATCAAGGCATGTGAAGCGTCTGGGGTAAACCATGGAAAGCTGTGTAGGTATGTATATTTGCGTGTGTGGATGTATGTATATACATGTGTATGGGGGGGGGTTGGGCCATTTCTTTCGTCTGTTTCCTTGCGCTACCTCGCAAACACGGGAGACAGCGACAAAGTATAATAATAACAATAAAAAGTCTGTTAAGTATACCAGGAAAAGTGTATGCAAGAATGTTGATGGATAGAGTGATGGAAGTGAATAAATACACAAGTGAAGAGCAAGGAAAGGTTGCAGATGTGTGGATCAGATGCCTATGGTAAAGATGAACATGGAAAAGTATTTTGCGAAAGGTAAAAGTTGTATGCAGCTTTTATGGACCTGGAGAAAGTGTATGACAGAGTCAAGTGGAATGCTGTATGGGATGTGTTAAGGAAACATTGGGTAGGGGACAACTGCTGGATGGTGTGAAAGCCTTCCATAGAGGAGCAAATGCATGTGTAAGAGCGGATTGAGAGTTGAGTGAAAGTTTCAGTATGCATGTGAGTGTGAGGCAGGGCTGTGTGATGTCACCATGGCTTTTCAATATATATATATATATATATATATATATATATATATATATATATATTTTCATGCATGGTGTTTTTGACAAGAAAATAGTGAAGTTGGAGAAAAATGTAGCTTAGACATTGAAGCTTATTGACACAGTGGTGAAATTGATGAGAACTGCTATTGACGTTTGTGTGAATAAATTGTACATTTCCTTTTCCATAGCCAGAGGTTGAACCATTATGTGACATTCATTTTTTTTCATTCATTTCAAGCTAAAAGTTTGTTTCTAAATTGTTCTTACATTTTTCATATGTATATATATGTATGAGTGTGTGTGTGTGTGTATGTGCATATGTGTGTGTGTGTGTGTGTGTGTGTGTGTGTATATGTATATATATATGTATATTATCCCTGGGGATAGGGGTGAAAGAATACTTCCCACGTATTCCTCGCGTGTCGTAGAAAGCGACTAGAGGGGACGGGAGCGGGGGGCCGGAAATCCTCCCCTCCTTGTATTAACTTTCTAAAATGGGAAACAGAAGAAGGAGTCACGCGGGGAGTGATCATCCTCCTCGAAGGCTCAGAGTGGGGTGCCTAAATGTGTGTGGATGTAACCAAGATGTGAAAAAAGGAGAGATAGGTAGTATGTTTGAGGAAAGGAACCTGGATGTTTTGGCTCTGAGTGAAACGAAGCTCAAGGGTAAAGGGGAAGAGTGGTTTGGAAATGTCTGGGGAGTGAAGTCAGGGGTTAGTGAGAGGACAAGAGCAAGGGAAGGAGTAGCAATACTCCTGAAACAGGAGTTGTGGGAGTATGTGATAGAATGTAAGAAAGTAAATTCTCGATTGATATGGGTAAAATTGAAAGTTGATGGAGAGAGGTGGGTGATTATTGGTGCATATGCACCTGGGCATGAGAAGAAAGATCATGAGAGGCAAGTGTTTTGGGAGCAGCTAAATGAGTGTGTTAGCGGTTTTGATGCACGAGACCGGGTTATAGTGATGGGTGATTTGAATGCAAAGGTGAGTAATGTGGCAGTTGAGGGAATAATTGGTATGCATGGGGTGTTCAGTGTTGTAAATGGAAATGGTGAAGAGCTTGTAGATTTATGTGCTGAAAAAGGACTGATGATTGGGAATACCTGGTTTAAAAAGCGAGATATACATAAGTATACTTATGTAAGTAGGAGAGATGGCCAGAGAGCGTTATTGGATTACGTGTTAATTGACAGGCGTGCGAAAGAGAGACTTTTGGATGTTAATGTGCTGAGAGGTGCAACTGGAGGGATGTCTGATCATTATCTTGTGGAGGCTAAGGTGAAGATTTGTATGGGTTTTCAGAAAAGAGGAGTGAATGTTGGGGTGAAGAAGGTGGTGAGAGTAAGTGAGCTTGGGAAGGAGACCTGTGTGGGGAAGTACCAGGAGAGACTGTGTACAGAATGGAAAAAGGTGAGAACAATGGAAGTAAGGGGAGTCGGGGAGGAATGGGATGTATTTAGGGAATCAGTGATGGATTGCGCAAAAGATGCTTGTGGCATGAGAAGAGTGGGAGGTGGGCTGTTTAGAAAGGGTAGTGTGTGGTGGGATGAAGAAGTAAGAGTATTAGTGAAAGAGAAGAGAGAGGCATTTGGACGATTTTTGCAGGGAAAAAATGCAATTGAGTGGGAGAAGTATAAAAGAAAGAGACAGGAGGTCAAGAGAAAGGTGCAAGAGGTGAAAAAAAGGGCAAATGAGAGTTGGGGTGAGAGACTATCAGTAAATTTTAGGGAGAATAAAAAGATGTTCTGGAAGGAGGTAAATAGGGTGCGTAAGACAAGGGAGCAAATGGGAACTTCAGTGAAGGGCGTAAATGGGGAGGTGATAACAAGTAGCGGTGATGTGAGAAGGAGATGGAATGAGTATTTTGAAGGTTTGTTGAATGTGTCTGATGACAGAGTGGCAGATATAGGGTGTTTTGGTCGAGGTGGTGTGCAAAGTGAGAGGGTTAGGGAAAATGATTTGGTAAACAGAGAAGAGGTAGTAAAAGCTTTGCGGAAGATGAAAGCCGGCAAGGCAGCAGGTTTGGATGGTATTGCAGTGGAATTTATTAAGAAAGGGGGTGACTGTATTGTTGACTGGTTGGTAAGGTTATTTAATGTATGTATGACTCATGGTGAGGTGCCTGAGGATTGGCGGAATGCGTGCATAGTGCCATTGTACAAAGGCAAAGGGGATAAGAGTGAGTGCTCAAATTACAGAGGTATAAGTTTGTTGAGTATTCCTGGTAAGTTATATGGGAGGGTATTGATTGAGAGGGTGAAGGCATGTACAGAGCATCAGATTGGGGAAGAGCAGTGCGGTTTCAGAAGTGGTAGAGGATGTGTGGATCAGGTGTTTGCTTTGAAGAATGTATGTGAGAAATACTTAGAAAAGCAAATGGATTTGTATGTAGCATTTATGGATCTGGAGAAGGCATATGATAGAGTTGATAGAGATGCTCTGTGGAAGGTATTAAGAATATATGGTGTGGGAGGCAAGTTGTTAGAAGCAGTGAAAAGTTTTTATCGAGGATGTAAGGCATGTGTACGTGTAGGAAGAGAGGAAAGTGATTGGTTCTCAGTGAATGTAGGTTTGCGGCAGGGGTGTGTGATGTCTCCATGGTTGTTTAATTTGTTTATGGATGGGGTTGTAAAGGAGGTAAATGCAAGAGTCCTGGAAAGAGGGGCAAGTATGAAGTCTGTTGGGGATGAGAGAGCTTGGGAAGTGAGTCAATTGTTGTTTGCTGATGATACAGCGCTGGTGGCTGATTCATGTGAGAAACTGCAGAAGCTGGTGACTGAGTTTGGTAAAGTGTGTGGAAGAAGAAAGTTGAGAGTAAATGTGAATAAGAGCAAGGTTATTAGGTACAGTAGGGGTGAGGGTCAAGTCAATTGGGAGGTGAGTTTGAATGGAGAAAAACTGGAGGAAGTGAAGTGCTTTAGATATCTGGGAGTGGATCTGTCAGCGGATGGAACCATGGAAGCGGAAGTGGATCATAGGGTGGGGGAGGGGGCGAAAATTTTGGGAGCCTTGAAAAATGTGTGGAAGTCGAGAACATTATCTCGGAAAGCAAAAATGGGTATGTTTGAGGGAATAGTGGTTCCAACAATGCTGTATGGTTGCGAGGCGTGGGCTATGGATAGAGATGTGCGCAGGAGGATGGATGTGCTGGAAATGAGATGTTTGAGGACAATGTGTGGTGTGAGGTGGTTTGATCGAGTAAGTAACGTAAGGGTAAGAGAGATGTGTGGAAATAAAAAGAGCGTGGTTGAGAGAGCAGAAGAGGGTGTTTTGAAATGGTTTGGGCACATGGAGAGAATGAGTGAGGAGAGATTGACCAAGAGGATATATGTGTCGGAGGTGGAGGGAACGAGGAGAAGAGGGAGACCAAATTGGAGGTGGAAAGATGGAGTGAAAAAGATTTTGTGTGATCGGGGCCTGAACATGCAGGAGGGTGAAAGGAGGGCAAGAAATAGAGTGAATTGGAGTCATGTGGTATATAGGGGTTGACGTGCTGTCAGTGGATTGAAGCAAGGCATGTGAAGCGTCTGGGGTAAACCATGGAAAGCTGTGTAGGTATGTATATTTGCGTGTGTGGACGTGTGTATGTACATGTGTATGGGGGGGGGGGGGGTTGGGCCATTTCTTTCGTCTGTTTCCTTGCGCTACCTCGCAAACGCGGGAGACAGCGACAAAGTATAAAAAAAAAAAAAAAAAAAAAAAAAAAAAAAAAAAAAATATATATATATATATATATATATATATATATATATATATATATATAGAGTTGATAGAGATGCTCTGTGGAAGGTATTAAGAATATATGGTGTGGGAGGCAAGTTGTTAGAAGCAGTGAAAAGTTTTTATCGAGGATGTAAGGCATGTGTACGTGTAGGAAGAGAGGAAAGTGATTGGTTCTCAGTGAATGTAGGTTTGCGGCAGGGGTGTGTGATGTCTCCATGGTTGTTTAATTTGTTTATGGATGGGGTTGTTAGGGAGGTAAATGCAAGAGTCTTGGAAAGAGGGGCAAGTATGAAGTCTGTAGGGGATGAGAGAGCTTGGGAAGTGAGTCAGTTGTTGTTCGCTGATGATACAGCGCTGGTGGCGGATTCATGTGAGAAACTGCAGAAGCTGGTGACGGAGTTTGGTAAAGTGTGTGGAAGAAGAAAGTTAAGAGTAAATGTGAATAAGAGCAAGGTTATTAGGTACAGTAGGGTTGAGGGTCAAGTCAATTGGGAGGTGAGTTTGAATGGAGAAAAACTGGAGGAAGTGAAGTGTTTTAGATATCTGGGAGTGGATCTGTCAGCGGATGGAACCATGGAAGCGGAAGTGGATCATAGGGTGGGGGAGGGGGCGAAAATTTTGAGAGCCTTGAAAAATGTGTGGAAGTCGAGAACATTATCCCGGAAAGCAAAAATGGGTATGTTTGAAGGAATAGTGGTTCCAACAATGTTGTATGGTTGCGAGGCGTGGGCTATGGATAGAGTTGTGCGCAGGAGGATGGATGTGCTGGAAATGAGATGTTTGAGGACAATGTGTGGTGTGAGGTGGTTTGATCGAGTAAGTAACGTAAAGGTAAGAGAGATGTGTGGAAATAAAAAGAGCGTGGCTGAGAGAGCAGAAGAGGGTGTTTTGAAATGGTTTGGGCACATGGAGAGAATGAGTGAGGAAAGATTGACCAAGAGGATATATGTGTCGGAGGTGGAGGGAACGAGGAGAAGAGGGAGACCAAATTGGAGGTGGAAAGATGGAGTGAAAAGGATTTTGTGTGATCGGGGCCTGAACATGCAGGAGGGTGAAAGGAGGGCAAGGAATAGAGTGAATTGGAGCGATGTGGTATACAGGGGTTGACGTGCTGTCAGTGGATTGAATCAAGGCATGTGAAGCGTCCGGGGTAAACCATGGAAAGCTGTGTAGGTATGTATATTTGCGTGTGTGGACGTGTGTATGTACATGTGTATGGGGGGGGTTGGGCCATTTCTTTCGTCTGTTTCCTTGCGCTACCTCGCAAACGCGGGAGACAGCGACAAAGTAAAAAAAAAAAAAAAAAAAAATATATATATATATATATATATATATATATATATATATATATATATATATATATATATATATATATGGGTGGACTGATAAGAGAGATGAAAACAAAACTAGGGAAAAGGGGTCAGAGATGGAGTGTGGTGGTGAGATATGGCGGCTAATGGCAAGCCTGTCAGAGGATGATACTGTGTTGTTTGCTGAGAATGAACTGGAGTTATAGAACGTTGTAAATTTGCTTTATGATGTGTGTAACCATATGCAATTGAAGGTAAATACAGGTACAAGTAATGGTGTTTGAAAAAAAAAAATAGAGTGAAAGTTATTGATTTTGTAAAACCATATATAGTGAAAAAAAAAGTGTACAAAACTGTGCTTTAGGTATAGAGGGAGAAAGACTGGAATAGGTGAAAAACTTTAAGTATTTAGGAGCTGTCTTGGGTAAGTCTGATGATATGGAAAGAGAGATAAGGGAGTACAGAGTAGAACAGTCATTGGACTCCGTAATTGAACAATGAAGGGAGTTGGTGTAAGTATGGAAGTGAAGGGACAATTAAGGTAAGGTAAGCTTAATCCTCCTAACCTTCACCTATGCAGCTGAAGCATGGACATGGAATGATTTACTGAGGTCAAGAATCCATGCTGTGGAGATGAGCTATTAGAGAAGAGCATGTGATGTGATTAGATGGAATGAAGAATGAAATTAAAGAATGAATTGTAGAGTGGTAAAGTGGATGAAATGTAATACTTTAAAGTGGTTTGGGCATGTGGAAAGAATGCAAGGCAGGGAGTTTACAAGGAAACTGCATGATAGTGTGAGAGGAAGACCACTCTGATATGGGCAAATAGGGTAGAAGAATACAAGAGGGAGAGAAATGGTGTTAGAATGCATAGAATGGTGCATAAGAGGAAGGTATGTAAGAACAGGGATGAGTGGAAACTCTTTTGCCGTGGCCATCCCTTGATGGGAGTTTCTGGTGGGATGGCATCAGAGAAATAGACAGACAGATAGAGAAACAGGGTAGCTGTGGTATGAGTGTGAATGGATAAAATCTGGTGGAAGTGAAGTGTTTTAGATACTTGGGAGTGGACATGATGGTAAAATGGAACTATAAAAGCAAAAGTGAGTCACAGGGTGGGTGAGGGAGCACTGAAGAATGTGTGGAAAGAGAGGTCTTTAACTGGGAGGGCTAAAATTGACATGTTTAAAGGTATAGTAGTCCTAACAATTTTGTATGCATATGAGGCATGGGCTATACATGAAGATGTGTGGAGGGTGGATGTGTTGGAGATGAAATGTTTGAGGACAAAATGTGGTGTTGAAGTGGTTTAATTAACTGCTAAAAATGTTTGGAGATATGGAGAGAATGAGTAAGGAGAGATTGACAAATATGCTATACATGAAGATGTGTGGAGGGTGGATGTGTTGGAGATGAAATTTTTTATTATTATTTATTATTATTATTTTGCTTTGTCTCTGTCTCCCACGTTAGCGAGGTATTGCAAGGAAACAGACGAAAGAATGGCTCAACCCTGGGGATAGGGGATTAAGAATACTTCCCACGCATTCCTCACGGGTCGTAGAAGGTGACTAAAGGGGACGGGAACGGGGGGCCAGAAACCCTCCCCTCCTTGTATTTTAACTTTCTAAAAGGGGTGGAGATGAAATGTTTGAGGATAAAATGTGGTGTTGAAGTGGTTTGGTCACGTACTAAAAAGGTTTGGAGATATGGAGAGAATGAGTAAGGAGAGGTTGACAAATAGGATATATATGTCAGAAGTGAAGGGGACAAGAAGAAAAAGGAGACCAAATTGGAGATGGAAGGATGGTGTGAAAAAGATTTTGTATGATCAGAGCCTGAACAGGGTGAGAGGCATGCATGAGACAGAGTGAATTGGAATGCTATGGTATACAGGGCTTAATGTGCTGTCAGTGTTCTGAACCAAGGTGTGTGAATTCAGCAGCTGGGGGAAATTATCGATAGGTGTATGGGACCTGATTGTGTGTAAAGGGATGTAGTTTCAGTGCATTGCATATGACAGCTAGAGAAAGGGTGTGAGTGAATGTGGCCTTTTGTCTGTTTCTGGCTCAAACTTGCTAATGCTAGAAACAGCAATCAAGTATGAAAAAACTTTATACATATATGGTAAATATAGAAAAATCAATTATTTGCAAGAGGAGAAATATCATTGTTATCTAGAGGAATTAATATACCTGTAACACCACCTTGGATGACTTACATTCCTTCACCCCCTGATGCTCCTCTTAGTACTCCTCTACTTCTTCCCATAATCTCTTTTCAGACTGTCCAAAAAGCTGGACAAAAGCAAGGCTTATTGCTGTGATGGCATCCATCCCTGTGAACTAAAAGAGTATGCTTCTAAACTTGCATCTGTGCTTGCTCGTCTATTCTGTTTCTGTTAAAAATCAAAACTTTTCCTTCTCCTTAGAAAAATGTCTTGATACATCCCATCCCTAAGATAAGTGACCATTCTGACCCCTCTAACTATTGTCTTATTGCTTCGACATCTAACATTTCCAAAGTCTTTGAATCCCTCCTCAACTCCTATATCCTTAAACACCTCAAAAATCACAGTCTTCTCTCTGATCTCCAGCATGACTTCTGTAAGGCGAGATACACTGGTGAGATTCTTTCGTAACTTACTAATGTCCAGTCATTGGCCCTGAAAGATTTTGGGGAGTCATATGTAGTTGCCTTTAACATATCTAAGACTTTTGACAGGGTGTGGCACTGAAGTCTCATCTTTAAGCTCCCTTCTTTTTGCTTTCCTTCCTTACTTTGCTTCTTGATATCTAGCTTCCTCTCCAATTGATCTATCTCTGTGGTAGATGATGGATCAGCCTCCCCCCATTTTCTCCATCAACACCAGTGTCCCTCAGGTTTTGTCCTGTCCCTTACACTTTTTCTCCTTTTCTTTAATGAATCTCCCACCACAAATAATCTAATGGAATGACTCAACACTGCATTTATCCACATCCTTCAATTCTGCTCCCTATTCTCTCACTTGATCTGCATCTTCTCTTGACACAGCTTTCTCAATAAACAGACTTGTATAGGATATCTCAGTGGAGTACGCACAATCTTGTTAAGTTCAATGCCTCCAAGACCCAATTTCTATTCATCCCTTCATCAAAAACTACTCACAACTCTTGTCTCTACTTTGATGGTTCTGTAATTCCACCTCTTGACTTAATGAACATACTTGGTATTACCGTAACATCCACTCTTTCTTTGAAACCCTACATTAAGGGAATAGCTAAGTCTGCCTCTAAGAAACTGAGTGTCCTGTTAACATGTTGAAATTTCTTCTCTTTTGAACGGCTAAACCATTTAAACAAATGATTGATTCATCCTTGTGTGGAGTACTGTTATCATATTTGAGGTGGTTCTAGCTCTGTATCCTTACTTGATAGAGTTGAGTCGAAAGTGGTCCGACTTATAAGCAGTTCCAGGCTAACATCCAAACTTGACCCCCTTGCCCTACACCCACAACCACTAGCTAGACCATGCAATACTACGCAAACTGTTGCATCACACGATTATTTTGTGGCAATTGGCAACTCAAGGGGCCGTTTTGACATCTATTCCTTTTCCTCCACGTTGAAGCTTTGGAACTCTTTACCTTCTCATGTCTTTCCCAATAATTATGACTTGCCACATTTCAAAAGACAGGTCTTTTACTTTCTCAAAATTCATAAATACTTCCCCTTGTCTTTTCTTTTTTCATTTCATAATTTTCTCTATATTTCAATTAAGGAACAGCCTTGATGTGGACTTTTGTCCATGACTGGAGCCTTCAACATAGCAAAAAAACTATAAGTGTAAGGAAATATAAAATTGATGTCGCAAAAAAGTGCATAAATATTGCATCATATGGTGAGGGAGGCATCATAAGTCTAGCACAGTCGGCCATGGTGACAGCCTTGACTTGCCTGAAAAAACTGTTCATCTGTGAGCCTCATCACACATGGGAGCACAGATCTACTGCATTGTCTTATGTGCTTTAGAAAAAAATAACTTTCATTTGACATGGAAAACAAAGATTCTTTTTTATTTTTCAAAGTCACACTGTGGGGATATATATAATATATGGTGCTGCTTCAGTCACTGTGTCAAATGACCATAGCATTATATGTGTAGAAAAGTAATTCCATTAAGCTTGAATTTTACATTTCATTCAAGAGCTGGGTATAATTCAGTAACAGGGAATACTTACATCTATTGTGCTGTACAAAGTTGACAGCCATATTTTTGGGTACAAATTCTGAAGGCCTTTCCTTCTTCATCATACTCTCCCGCAGCAGCTTCTGCTTGGCTTCTTCTGTAGCTTCAATGTTACGAATTTTGGCTTCAAGACCTAAGTCTACTTCAGGGATGCCACTCAACATCTGAAGGCAAGAGTCTATCATTACAAAAATAGTCAGAATTTCATACAATATTTTCCTTCTACAGTTACATAAAATGATTCATAGCTACTGCTGGATGTGACTGATAAAAATATCTGAAAAAACTACTGCATACATTCAACACTTAAACAATGGGTATGGTCAGAAGAGAGGTATTAGACCTACAACTAATTTGCATTTAAAAGTAACAAAATATAGTTATATTATTACTTTTGCATTGTGAGTGAATGGAAGAAAGGTGCTGAGAATGACATGTGTGAAAACCTGAGAACATAAAAAGACATGGAAGTGGCATTTCTTTATTTCTACTAGGCTTATTTTCTTAATACACTTCAATTTCAATACACAGGCACAGTATTTATTTATTTATTATACTTTGTTGCTGTCTCCCGTGTTAGCGAGGTAGCGCAAGGAAACAGACGAAAGAATGGCCCAACCCACCCACATACACATGTATATATATACACGTCCACACATGCACATATACATACCTATACATTTCAATGTATACATATACATACATACACAGACACATGCATTCATACACATGTACATAATTCATACTTGCTGCCTTTATTCATAACCTGTTGCCACCCTCCCACACATGAAAAGACAACCCAGTCCCCCTGCATGGACGCAAAGTAGTGCTAGGAAAGGACAACAAAGGCAACATTCATTCACACTCAGTCTCTAGCTGTCATGAATAATGCACGAAAACCACAGCTCCCTCTCCACATCCAGGCTCCACAAAACTTTCCATGGTTTACCCCAGACACTTCACATGCCCTGGTTCAATCTGTTGACAGCACGTCGACCCCAGTATACCACATCATTCCAATTCACTCTATTCCTTGCACGCCTTTCACCCTTCTACAAGTTCAGGCCCTGATCGCTCAAAATCTTTTTCACTCCGTCTTTCCACCTCCAATTTGGTCTCCCACTTTTCCTCGTTCCCTCCACCTCTGACACATATATCCTCTTTGTCAATCTTTCCTCACTCATTCTCTCCATGTGACCAAACCATTTCAAAACACCCTCTTCTGCTCTCTAAACCACATTCGTTTTACTACCAAACATCTCTCTTACCCTTTCATTTCTTAATCGATCAAACCACCTCACACCACATACTGTCCTCAAACATCTCATTTCCTTAACATCCACCCTCTTCCACACAACTCTATCTATAGCCCATGCCTTGCAACCATATAACATTGTTGGAACCACTATTCCTTTAAACATACCCATTTTTGCTTTCCGAGATAATATTCTCGCCTTCCACACATTTTTCAACGCCCCCAGAATTTTTGCCCCCTCCCCCACCCTGTGACTCACTTCTGCTTCCATGGTTCCATCCACTGCCAAATCCACTCCCAGATATCTAAAACACTTCACTTCCTCTAATTTTTCTCTATTCAAACTTACCTCCCAAGTGACTTGTCCCTCAACCCTACTGTACCTAATAACCTTGCTCTTATTCACATTTACTCTCATTATTCTTCTTTCACACACTTTACCAAACTCAGTCACCAGCTTCTGCAGTTTTTCACCTGAATCAGCCACCAGCGCTGCATCATCAGCGAACAACAACTGACTCACTTCCCAAGCTCTCTCATCCACAACAAACTTCATACTTGCCCCTCTTTCCAAAACTCTTGCATTCACCTCCCTAACAACCCCATCCATAAACAAATTAAACAACCATGGAGACATCATGCAACCCTGCCACAAACTGACAGTCACTGAGAACCAATCACTTTCCTCTCTTCCTACTCATACACATGCCTTACATCCTCGATAAAAACTTTTCACTGCTAACAAATTGCCTCCCACACCATATATTCTTAATACCTTCCACAGAGCATCTCTATCAACTCTATCATATGTCTTCTCCAGATCCAAAAATGCTACATCCAAATCCATCTGTTTTTCTAAGTATTTCTCACATACATTCTTCAAAGCAAACACCTGATCCACACATCCTCTACCACTTCTGAAACCACACTGCTCTTCCCCAATCTGATGCTCTGTATATGTTTTCACCCTCTCAATCAATACCCTCCCATATAATTTCTCAAGAATACTCAACACACTTATACCTCTGTGGTTTGAGCACTCACCTTTATCCCCTTTGCCTTTGTATAATGGCACTATGCATGCATTCTGCCAATTCTCAGCCACCTCACCATGAGTCAAACATGCATTAAATATACTTACCAACCAGTCAACAACACAGTCACCCCCTTTTATAATAAATTCCACTGCAATACCATCCAAACCCACTGCCTTGCCAGCTTTCATCTTCTGCAAAGCTTTTACTACCTCTTCTCTGTTTACCAAATCATTGTCTCTAACCCTCTCCCTTCGTACACCACCTTGACCAAAACACCCAATATTTGCCACTCTATCACCTAACACATTCAACAAACCTTCAAAAATCCTCACTCCATCTCCTCACATCACTACTACTTGTTATCACCTCTCCATTAGCCCCCTTCACCGATGTTCCCATTTGTTGTCTTGTCTTACACACTTTATTTACCTCCTTCCAAAACATCTTTTTATTCTCCCAAGAATTTAATGATACTCTCTCACCCCAACTCTCATTTGCCCTCTTTTTCACCTCTTGCACCTTTCTCTTGACCTCCTGCCTCTTTCTTTTATACATCTCCCAGTCATTTGCACTATTTCCCTACAAAACTCATCCAAATGCCTCTCTCTTCTCTTTCACTAATAATCTTACTTCGTCATCCCACCACTTACTACCGTTTCTAATCTGCCCACCTCCCAAGCTTCTCATGCCACAAGCATCTTTTGCGCAAGAGATCAAGCTTCCTTACATACGTCCCCTTCCTCCCCCACTCCCCTTACGTCCCTTACCCTCACCTTTTTCCATTCTGTACTCAGTCTCTCCTGGTACTTCCTCACACATGTCTCCTTTCCAAGCTCACTTACTCTCACCACTCTCTTCACCCCAACATTCTTCTTTTCTGAAAACCTCTACAAATCTTCACCTTCACCTCCACAAGATAATGATCAGACATCCCTCCAGTTGCACCTCTCAGCACATTAACATCCAAAAGTCTCTCTTTCGTGCACCCAACAATTTTAACACATAATCCAATAATGCTCTCTGGCCATCTCTCCTACTTACATACATATATTTATGTATATCTCTCTTTTTAAACCAGGTATTCCCAATCACCAGTCCTATTTCAGCACAGAAATCTACAAGCTCTTCACCATTTCCATTTACAACACTGAACACCCCATGTACACCAATTATTCCCTAAACTGCCACATTACTCACCTTTTCATTCAGATCACCCATCACTATAACCCAGTCTTGTGCATCAAAACTACTAACACACTCAGCTGCTCCCAAAACACTTGCCTCTCATGATCTTTCTTCTCCTACCCAGGTGCATATGCACCAATAATAATCCATCTCTCTCCATCCACTTTCAGTTTTACCCATATCAATCTAGGGTTTACTTTCTTACACTCTATCACATACTCCTACAACTCCTGTTTCAGGAGTAGTGCTACTCCTTCCCTTGCTCTTGTTCTCTCACCAACCCCTGACTTTACTCCCAAAACATTCCTAAACCACTATTCCCCTTTACCCTTGAGCTTCGTTTCACTCAAAGCCAAAACATCCAGGTTCCTTTCCTCAAACATGCTACCTATCTCTCCTTTTTTCTCATCTTGGTTACACCCACACACATTTAGACACCCCAATCTGAGCCTTTGAGGAGGATGAGCACTCCCTGTGTGACTCCTTCTTCTGTTTCCCCTTTCAGAAAGTTAAAATACAAGGAGGAGGGGAGTTTCTAGCCCCCTAGTCCCATCCCCTTTAGTTGCCTTCTACGACACGTGAGGAATGCATGGGAAGTATTCTTTCTCCCGTATTCATTGGTGATAAATAACATAAAGATATTACACCTTTTCCATTAATATTCAGAGTAAAGGATATTGGCTAGTAAGTGAGGGGAGGATATTAAAACTTTTTCTCTTTTTCCATATATTGATAACTTTCTCTTCTTTCATACATCGCACAGCATTTTTGGTGAATAAAATGAATGTATGTTGAAATATTACACCTTTCACACTCAACAAAAATGTGATGAGCTCCAGTGGCTGACATTTTGGGGAGGATAATGGTGCTGTTTCTTTCCCTATAAGTTAACACTGTTCCAGAATTACACAAAAAAATTGAGTGTAACTGCTACTTCATTTCTCCCATAAGCATGAGTTCACTTGGGAAGACACTTCCTCTTTCTCATGCAATCAGCTAAAGTCACCCCCTTAGCCACTTATTTCTTCACCATATCTCATGTTATTTGTCTGTACTTTCTTCACCATATCTCATGTTATTTGTCTACTTTCTTCACCAACTGATACACAGTATACTTCTTTAGTAATTCAGGTCATCTAATGAATAAGTATTTACATGGGATCACTGTGTGCACATGACCTTCAAGTTGCTGGCAAGGCACTTATAAAAAAGGTGGCTGCAAGTGTAACAATAACAGCAGAATAATTATCTGCACCTTCTTGCCATAAAAGATACCTCCATATGCTACTAATGGTACGATGAGCCAGCTGGATATTCAAAAAGAGGTTGGAACAGTTAGAATATCAACTGTTGGCCACCATTCTCTAATAACACAACTAACACTGACTGACATTCAAAGTTTAAATTTTGTATATTCAATCATAAAAACAATTTACATGACAAATTTCTTGCTTCTTCAACTATAAAGAAGTCCCTAAAACCTATTGTGTAGTTTGGTATCCAAAAATACAGTTGATCCAGTACAGAGACAGGTTAACCCACTTTTAAACCATTCACTGTGAACTGCTGTACACATGAAGATGTCTCCATGTGCAGAGAAATTTTCATAAATCAAAGGGATGGATATACATTTCATTTTCTTACTATAGACATTGATAGAGTACTCATATATATATATATATATATATATATATATATATATATATATATATATATATATATAATTTTGGGAGCCTTGAAAAATGTGTGGAAGTCGAGAACATTATCTCGGAAAGCAAAAATGGGTATGTTTGAAGGAATAGTGGTTCCAACAATGTTGTATGGTTGCGAGGCGTGGGCTATGGATAGAGTTGTGCGCAGGAGGATGGATGTGCTGGAAATGAGATGTTTGAGGACAATGTGTGGTGTGAGGTGGTTTGATCGAGTAAGTAACGTAAGGGTAAGAGAGATGTGTGGAAATAAAAAGAGCGTGGTTGAGAGAGCAGAAGAGGGTGTTTTGAAATGGTTTGGGCACATGGAGAGAATGAGTGAGGAAAGATTGACCAAGAGGATATATGTGTCGGAGGTGGAGGGAACGAGGAGAAGAGGGAGACCAAATTGGAGGTGGAAAGATGGAGTGAAAAAGATTTTGTGTGATCGGGGCCTGAACATGCAGGAGGGTGTAAGGAGGGCAAGGAATAGAGTGAATTGGAGCGATGTGGTATACAGGGGTTGACGTGCTGTCAGTGGAGTGAATCAAGGCATGTGAAGCGTCTGGGGTAAACCATGGAAAGCTGTGTAGGTATGTATATTTGCGTGTGTGGACGTGTGTATGTACATGTGTATGGGGGGGGGGTTGGGCCATTTCTTTCGTCTGTTTCCTTGCGCTACCTCGCAAACGCGGGAGACAGCGACAAAGTATTAAAAAAAAAAAAAAAAAAAAAAAAAAAAAATATATATATATATGTGTGTGTAAGAAAGTAAATTCTCAATTAATATGGGTAAAACTGAAAGTTGATGGAGAGAGGTGGGTGATTATTGGTGCATATGCACCTGGGCATGAGAAGAAAGATCAAGAGAGGCAAGTGTTTTGGGAGCAGCTGAATGAGTGTGTTAGTGGTTTTGATGCACGAGACCGGGTCATAGTGATGGGTGATTTGAATGCAAAGGTGAGTAATGTGGCAGTTGAGGGAATAATTGGTATACATGGGGTGTTCAGTGTTGTAAATGGAAATGGTGAAGAGCTTGTAGATTTATGTGCTGAAAAAGGACTGATGATTGGGAATACCTGGTTTAAAAAGAGAGATATACATAAGTATACTTATGTAAGTAGGAGAGATGGCCAGAGAGCGTTATTGGATTACGTGTTAATTGACAGGCGTGCGAAAGAGAGACTTTTGGATGTTAATGTGCTGAGAGGTGCAACTGGAGGGATGTCTGACCATTATCTTGTGGAGGCTAAGGTGAAGATTTGTATGGGTTTTCAGAAAAGAAGAGTGAATGTTGGGGTGAAGAGGGTGGTGAGAGTAAGTGAGCTTGAGAAGGAGACCTGTGTGAGGAAGTACCAGGAGAGACTGAGTACAGAATGGAAAAAGGTGAGAACAATGGAAGTAAGGGGAGTGGGGGAGGAATGGGATGTATTTAGGGAATCAGTGATGGATTGTGCAAAAGATGCTTGTGGCATGAGAAGAGTGGGAGGTGGGTTGATTAGAAAGGGTAGTGAGTGGTGGGATGAAGAAGTAAGAGTATTAGTGAAAGAGAAGAGAGAGGCATTTGGACGATTTTTGCAGGGAAAAAATGCAATTGAGTGGGAGATGTATAAAAGAAAGAGACAAGAGGTCAAGAGAAAGGTGCAAGAGGTGAAAAAAAGGGCAAATGAGAGTTGGGGTGAGAGAGTATCATTAAATTTTAGGGAGAATAAAAAGATGTTCTGGAAGGAGGTAAATAAAGTGCGTAAGACAAAGGAGCAAATGGGAACTTCGGTGAAGGGCGCAAGTGGGGAGGTGATAACAAGTAGTGGTGATGTGAGAAGGAGATGGAGTGAGTATTTTGAAGGTTTGTTGAATGTGTTTGATGATAGAGTGGCAGATATAGGGTGTTTTGGTCGAGGTGGTGTGCAAAGTGAGAGGGTTAGGGAAAATTATTTGGTAAACAGAGAAGAGGTAGTGAAAGCTTTGCGGAAGATGAAAGCCGGCAAGGCAGCGGGTTTGGATGGTATTGCAGTGGAATTTATTAAAAAAGGGGGTGACTGTATTGTTGACTGGTTGGTAAGGTTATTTAATGTATGTATGACTCATGGTGAGGTGCCTGAGGATTGGCGGAATGCGTGCATAGTGCCATTGTACAAAGGCAAAGGGGATAAGAGTGAGTGCTCAAATTACAGAGGTATAAGTTTGTTGAGTATTCCTGGTAAATTATATGGGAGGGTATTGATTGAGAGGGTGAAGGCATGTACAGAGCATCAGATTGGGGAAGAGCAGTGTGGTTTCAGAAGTGGTAGAGGATGTGTGGATCAGGTGTTTGCTTTGAAGAATGTATGTGAGAAATACTTAGAAAAGCAAATGGATTTGTATGTAGCATTTATGGATCTGGAGAAGGCATATGATAGAGTTGATAGAGATGCTCTGTGGAAGGTATTAAGAATATATGGTGTGGGAGGAAAGTTGTTAGAAGCAGTGAAAAGTTTTTATTGAGGATGTAAGGCATGTGTACGTGTAGGAAGAGAGGAAAGTGATTGGTTCTCAGTGAATGTAGGTTTGCGGCAGGGGTGTGTGATGTCTCCATGGTTGTTTAATTTGTTTATGGATGGGGTTGTTAGGGAGGTAAATGCAAGAGTTTTGGAAAGAGGGGCAAGGATGAAGTCTGTTGGGGATGAGAGAGCTTGGGAAGTGAGTCAGTTGTTGTTCGCTGATGATACAGCGCTGGTGGCTGATTCATGTGAGAAACTGCAGAAGCTGGTGACTGAGTTTGGAAAAGTGTGTGGAAGAAGAAAGTTAAGAGTAAATGTGAATAAGAGCAAGGTTATTAGGTACAGTAGGGTTGAGGGTCAAGTCAATTGGGAGGTGAGTTTGAATGGAGAAAAACTGGAGGAAGTGAAGTGTTTTAGATATCTGGGAGTTGATCTGGCAGCGGATGGAACCATGGAAGTGGATCATAGGGTGGGGGAGGGGGCGAAAATCCTGGGGGCCTTGAAGAATGTGTGGAAGTCGAGAACATTATCTCGGAAAGCAAAAATGGGTATGTTTGAAGGAATAGTGGTTCCAACAATGTTGTATGGTTGCGAGGCATGGGCTATGGATAGAGTTGTGCGCAGGAGGATGATGTGCTGAAATGAGATGTTTGAGGACAATGTGTGGTGTCAGGTGGTTTGATCGAGTGAGTAACGTAAGGGTAAGAGAGATGTGTGGAAATAAAAAGAGCGTGGTTGAGAGAGCAGAAGAGGGTGTTTTGAAGTGGTTTGGGCACATGGAGAGGATGAGTGAGGAAAGATTGACCAAGAGGATATATGTGTCGGAGGTGGAGGGAACAAGGAGAAGAGGGAGACCAAATTGGAGGTGGAAAGATGGAGTGAAAAAGATTTTGTGTGATCGGGGCCTGAACATGCAGGAGGGTGAAAGGAGGGCAAGGAATAGAGTGAATTGGAGCGATGTGGTATACCGGGGTTGACGTGCTGTCAGTGAATTGAAGCAGGGCATGTGAAGCGTCTGGGGTAAACCATGGAAAGCTGTGTAGGCATGTATATTTGCATGTGTGGACGTATGTATATACATGTGTATGGGGGGGGGTTGGGCCATTTCTTTCGTCTGTTTCCTTGCGCTACCTCGCAAATGCGGGAGACAGCGACAAAGTATAATAATAATAATAATAATAATAATAATATATATATATATATATATATATATATATATATATATATATATATATATATATATATATATATATATATATATGGATGGAGTGATATTAGAGATGAAAGCAAAACTAGGAAAAGGGTGTGCAGAGTTGGAGTGTGATGGTGAGGTATGGTGGCGAAAGAAATGCCTTTTTGCAGATAATATCAAGTTACATGCTGAGAGTGAAGAGGAGTTGCAGAGGGCTGTACTTGTGTTTGACGATGTGTGTAAGTATAAGTGACTGATGCTAAACCAAATAGCGAATCATCTGGCACCCTTATGGTAGGATACAATGTGACACCAAGCAAGAATTTCTGAAAGAAATGCCTAGGTACGATGTATGGATGGTATCCCTGACCTGCTGAGTTGCCAGTTACTCTGCAGCCTGTGACTGGTATACCATTTTACAGTGGCTCTGCATGCAGATTGTGCTTCATGAACTAAATTATGCTTTACAACACAAGCCAACCACAACAGCAATGTTCACAGTAACACGCCAATAGTATCTATTCTTGTTACTGATTAGCAATCACACAGTATTAGATATATGGGTTGACTGGTCATGTGCCAGGCTGGTTAAATGCTTGAAAGGAAAGGTAAACACCTTTCATCAGAAGTTACCTTACTTTAATTCTATGAATAGTTACTGGGGGAACTCCATGGTGCCAGGACACAGTTTAACCTATTTGGCATGGATGCACATACAGCCTTAAGCAATGTGAATATTTGGACACACTAACCCACCTAAAAATTACACCAATACTGAAGCCTACACCCTACAATGCATTGATCACTGTGTTGGTCTACTCTGAAGTTTCCATCATGTCTAACGCTATGATTAGAAATAATCATTATGATTCCTACTAAATGCTCTGAAGCTCAACTCAGTGCAGGTTGAACCAGTCTCATTTCCAACATATCCCTTACATTGTATTCAGATAACTAAACACTCGTGGTAAAAGTCTATGCAAACACACTAACATTGTTTGTCTCATATGAATTTCACTACCAATCACCCCCTAGTGGACCTACTAATCTTTTCATATTTGGCATACTAAAGAAATATCATTTTGTGACTAGTTCCCTACTTCATTATCATGCCAGTACCGTACTTAATGTTATATCTTTATTATGATACACAAATGCATGTTATCTGTGCATGTGGTCTTATATTACTGAATGTTTACATACTTTCCATCATCTACAGTTGTAACGATGAGGGTTAATGTTGTTGTGTCTCATAATGAGTGAAATCACTAAATGGCATCACGGTTTGTTCATTACCATGCACAAATCAACATAGATTGTGGGTTTGATCATTATATCACAAAGGGTAATTTTATGCCATTTATAGGCTTTCGTACTAACACTCTACGTGTTCCCATTTATCATATGCTGAATCGACACATAGCTACAGAAAACATCATGTTACCTTCACACACACACACACACACACATACAAAGAGAGAGAGGGGTACCAACCACATCAGTGATCGTTGCAGGGTGCATTAGAGATATGGGTGCCGGATGATTTTCTAGTGGGTGTACATAAAAGTGAAAGTAAAGTAATGGTGTATGAGAGGAAACAGAGTAATAGTATAGATTTTGTAAAGCTCAACAGAACGAGAGATGAAACTGTACTAAACTGCATCACAGATATGGGGGGACAGAGACTAGAGGAGGTGATAAAATCTAAGTATTTAGGAGCTATCTTAGGTAACTCTGGTGATATGGAAGGAGAGACAAGGGAAAGAACAATACAGGTAGAACAGTCATTGAATTCCTTAATAGAATAATGAAGGGTAGAGGTGTAAGCGGGAGCGGGGGGCTGGAAATCCTCCCCTCTCATCATTTTTAATTTTCCAAAAGAAGGAACAGAGAAGGGGGCCAGGTGAGGATATTCCCTCAAAGGCTCAGTCCTCTGTTCTTAACACTACCTCGCTAATGCGGGAAATGGCGAATGGTATGAAGAGGTGTAAATATGGAACTGAAGAAAGGATTAAGGGACATCATAGTACTATCAAACCTGACCTGTGCAGCTGAAACATGGACATGGAATGAGCCACAGAGGTCAAGAATCCAGGCTGTGAAAATGAGCTATATAAGAGGACCTTGTGGAATGACTAGATGGAATGAAGAAAGAAATGAGTATGTATGAGAGATTTGGTATGGCAGGAAATGCAAATTAATGCATTGTTGAGTGCTAGAGTGCATGAAGTGTAATACTCTGAGGTAGTTTGGGCATGTGGAAAGAATGCAAGATTGGAAGTTTACAAGGAGTGTGTATGATAGTATGATTAAAGGGGTTGGTGTGAGAGGAAGACCACCTATTACATGGGGAAACAGAATGGAGAGTACTAGAGGGAGAAAAATGGTAGAGGAATGCTTAGAATGGTGTATGCAATGGAGGCACATTAAGGACAGGGATAAGTGGAGACTATCATGCCATGGTTACTTCTTTAATGGGAAGGAATGGACATCAGAGATACAGATAGATAGATAAAGAGCGAGACAGACACATACATCACTAAGCACTGGTCTCTACTGTTGGACATATTGCAGTCAGGACTGAAGATTTTTTTTCAAAGGAAAATGAAAGAAGGGAAAAAAGGGACTGGATAATACATGGACACTAATAGGGCTTTGTTCACTGATGGGAAATGTTGTATTACGCTTCAAAATCCAAATATCTCATATACATATAACAACCTTTCAAAATACTAACTCTTATCTCCTCCTCACCTCACTTCTGCTTGTTGCCATTTCCACATTTACCTATTTGACCAACATTCCCTTTTGTTCTCTTGATTTTCTCACACTATCAACTTCCTTCCAAAACATATTCTTATTCTCCCTGAATTTTGCTAATACTTGTTCATCCCAATGCTCATTTGCCCTCTTTTTTTAGCCCCAGCACCTTCCTCTTAAGTTCCTGCTACTTTCAATCATACATACTTTCAATCATACATCTCCCAATCATTTGCATTCCTTCTCACCTGTCCATCTCCCATCTTCTGCATGCCACACACTTTTCTGGCACATGTAAGCAATGCTTCCTCAAACACTTCCTCACCTACTCCCCTAGCTTCAATTACTCTTACATTTTGCCTTGCCACATGCAGTCTCTCCTAATATCTTGTCACACAAGCCTATTTTCCATGCTCACTCACTCAGAAGTAACAATCAGACATCTCACCAGCTGCTCCTCTCTACACATACATATCTGTCTCTCCTCTGCACACCTGTCAACTAGTACACAATGTATTTTACCTGCTCACCCATGTATAATTGTAAAAAGCCCTCTTTTTAAATCTGGTATTCCTAATCACGTCTTTTTTTCAACATACAACTCTACAAACTGCTCACAACACTGGGTAATGCATGTTTCCAATACTAGCCTTAACTGTCAGATTATTCACTCTTACATTCAAATCACCTATCACTAATACTCAATCCACAGCATCAAAAATGCTGACATACTCACTCAGCTCCTCCCAAAATACTTCCCTCTTCCTTAATCCTCTCATTTCTAGGTGCGTAAGCACTAATAATTACTCACCTCTCCTAGTCCACTTTCATCATTACCAGCATCAAGCTGGGGCTCATTTCCTTACAATCTTTCAGACATTCCCACAACTCACCCTTCAGCAGCAATGCTGCCCCTTCCTTAGTTCTCCACCTCAAACTAACATTCCTAAACCAGTCCTCTCCTTTCCCCTCAAGCTTTTTTGCTAAGAACTAAAACATCTAGGTTCTTTTCCACAAACATACAACCTATCTTTTCCTTATCATCTTGGTTACATCCACACACATTCAGACACCCCAGCCAGAGCCTTTAGGGAGGATGAACACTCCTTGCTTGCTCCTTTAGTTCCAATTTTTATTAACTCAATAAAATCTATGACACATTAGCTGTATCTCATAAACTATAAATATAACATTCAAAAATCCATTGTATGTAACTGAATAACAAGTTGAATCATAAATATATATGACTTTCACTTACCTGATTGCTCAACATTTCTTCACTTCTCTTACTAGTGGATTCACGTAAAATATCAGGGACAGCATGCAAAGCTGCTTCTTCTAAAGTTTGGTACCGTGACTGCTCCTCTTGCTTTTCTTCTGATTGAATACCTTTGCGCTTAGCTAGATTCTCTTCAATATATTTTTGCCTGAAAAAAGATGTTTAAATGTAGTCACTTCTTCCATGCTATGATACACATGAGCTAGACAGAGTAATAGTTGAATCTACAAAGCACAAGCCTACTAGACAAAAAGCACCTGATGAAGGATCCAGAAATTTATTGGTTGATGGTTGACTACAGTAATCATAAAATGACTGAGTGCACAGCAAATCAGAGGCAGCAATCCTAACCACATATCAGCATCATCATCTGCCAACCTCAGCTGACAATTCTATGCACCCTTCATAATACAGCTCAAAATGCAATTCAAGGACAACTGAAAACAGAAAAAGGCAGGTTGAAGGTACAGTCCAACCTTTCTAGCTCATGTTACAACACAGGAAGAAGTCTAATTTCAACTAAATTACTTTTCAATAATTGGACTGTGAGACTCATATAATAGTAGGAATAAAATAAAAGATGTTACAATGAAACCCTGCTTTCATAATGAATCCTTTAGCAGATAAGACAAGATATGGACTACGATCCAGGGAAAAATTTTTCAAAATAAAAAAACAAAGGGTGCATGATTTCTCCATGGTTGTTTAATTTCTTTATGGATGGGGTGGTTAGGAAGGTGAATGCAAGAGTTTTGAAGAGAGGGGCAAGTACGCAGGCTGTTGTGGATGTTAGGGCTTGGGATGTGAGTCAGTTGTTGTTTGCTGATGATACAGTGCTGGTGGCTGATTCAGGTGAGAAACTGCAGAAGTTGGCAGCTGAGTTTGGTAAAGCATGTGAAAGAAGAAAGTTGAGAGTAAATGTGAATAAGAGCAAGGTTATTAGGTTCAGTAGGGTTGAGGAACAAGTTAATTGGAAGGTAAGTTTGAATGGAGAAAAACTGGAGGAAGTGAAGTGTTTTAGACATCTGGGAATGGACTTAGCAGTGGATGGAACCACGGAAGCGGAAGTGAGTCACAGGGTGGGGGAGGGGGCAAAGATTTTGGGAGTGTTGAAGAATGTGTGGAAGGTGAGAACGTTATCTCAGAGAGCAAAAATGGGTATGTTTGAAGGAATAGTGTTTCCGACAATGTTATATGGTTGCAACGCATGGGCTATAGATAGGGTTGTGCGGAGGAGGGTGGATGTGTTGGAAATCAAATATCTGAGGTGGTGTGATTGGGGTAAGTAATGAAAGGGTAAGAGAGATGTGTGGTAACAGAAAGAGTGTGGTTGAGAGAGCAGAAGAGGGTGTGTTGAAATGGTTTGGACACATGGAGAGAATGAGTGAGGAAAGACTGATAAAGAGGATATATGTGTCAGAGGTGGAGGGAAGAAAAAGAAGCGGGAGACCAAATTGGAGGTGGAAGGATGAAGTGAAAAAGATTCTGAGCGATTGCTGCCAGAACATACAGAAGGGTGAAAGGTGTGCAAGGAATAGAGTGAATTGGAACAATGTGATATACCGGGGTCAATGTGCTGTCAATGGACTGAACCAGGGTATGTGAAGCGTCTGGGATAAACCATGGAAAGGTCTGTGGGGCCTGGATGTGGAAAGGGAGCTGAGGTTTCTGTGTACTACACATGACAGCTAGAGACTGAGTGCAAACAAATGTGGCCTTTTTGTCTTTTTCTGCTGGAAGATGGGGGGGGGGGGATGCTACTTCATGTGTGGTGAGGTGGCAACAGGATGGATGAAGGCAGCAAGTATGGATATGTACATGTGTATGTATGTATATGTCTGTGTTTGTATATGTGTGTGTATGGGCATTTATGTATATATATATATATTCTTTCTTCTTCTTTTAAACTATTCGCCATTTCCCGCATTAGCGAGGTAGCGTTAAGAACAGAGGACTGGGCCTTTTTTGGAATATCCTCACCTGGCCCCCTCTGTTCCTTCTTTTGGAAAATTAAAAAAAAAAAACGAGAGGGGAGGATTTCCAGGCCCCCGCTCCCTCCCCTTTTAGTCGCATATATATATATATATATATATATATATATATATATATATATATATATATATATATCCCTGGGGATAGGGGATTAAGAATACTTCCCACGTATTCCCTGCGTGTCATAGAAGGCGACTAAAAGGGGAGGGAGCGGGGGGCTGGAAATCCTCCCCTCTTGTTTTTTTTTTTAAATTTTCCAAAAGAAGGAACAGAGAGGGCCAGTTGAGGATATTCCAAAAAAGGCCCAGTCCTCTGTTCTTAGCGCTACCTCGCTAACGCGGGAAATGGCGAATAGTTTAAAAAAAAAAATATATATATATATATTATCCCTGGGGATAGGGGAGAAAGAATACTTCCCACGTATCCCCTGTGTGTCATAGAAGGCGACTAAAAGGGGAGGGAGCGGGGGCTGGAAATCCTCCCCTCTCGTTTTTTTTTTTTTTTCCCAAAAGAAGGAACAGAGAAGGGGTTCAGATGAGGATATTCCCTCTAAGGCCCAGGTGTTTGCTTTGAAGAATGTATGTGAGAAATACTTAGAAAAGCAAATGGATTTGTATGTAGCATTTATGGATCTGGAGAAGGCATATGATAGAGTTGATAGAGATGCTCTGTGGAAGGTATTAAGAATATATGGTGTGGGAGGAAAGTTGTTACAAGCAGTGAAAAGTTTTTATCGAGGATGTAAGGCATGTGTACGTGTAGGAAGAGAGGAAAGTGATTGGTTCTCAGTGAATGTAGGTTTGCGGCAGGGGTGTGTGATGTTTCCATGGTTGTTTAATTTGTTTATGGATGGGGTTGTTAGGGAGGTAAATGCAAGAGTTTTGGAAAGAGGGGCGAGTATGAAGTCTGTTGGGGATGAGAGAGCTTGGGAAGTGAGTCAGTTGTTGTTCGCTGATGATACAGCGCTGGTGGCTGATTCATGTGAGAAACTGCAGAAGCTGGTGACTGAGTTTGGAAAAGTGTGTGGAAGAAGAAAGTTAAGAGTAAATGTGAATAAGAGCAAGGTTATTAGGTACAGTAGGGTTGAGGGTCAAGTCAATTGGGAGGTGAGTTTGAATGGAGAAAAACTGGAGGAAGTGAAGTGTTTTAGATATCTGGGAGTGGATCTGGCAGCGGATGGAACCATGGAAGCGGAAGTGGATCATAGGGTGGGGGAGGGGGCGAAAATCCTGGGGGCCTTGAAGAATGTGTGGAAGTCGAGAACATTATCTCGGAAAGCAAAAATGGGTATGTTTGAAGGAATAGTGGTTCCAACAATGTTGTATGGTTGCGAGGCGTGGGCTATGGATAGAGTTGTGCACAGGAGGATGGATGTGCTGGAAATGAGATGTTTGAGGACAATGTGTGGTGTGAGGTGGTTTGATCGAGTGAGTAACGTAAGGGTAAGAGAGATGTGTGGAAATAAAAAGAGCGTGGTTGAGAGAGCAGAAGAGGGTGTTTTGAAGTGGTTTGGGCACATGGAGAGGATGAGTGAGGAAAGATTGACCAAGAGGATATATGTGTCGGAGGTGGAGGGAACAAGGAGAAGAGGGAGACCAAATTGGAGGTGGAAAGATGGAGTGAAAAAGATTTTGTGTGATCGGGGCCTGAGCATGCAGGAGGGTGAAAGGAGGGCAAGGAATAGAGTGAATTGGAGCGATGTGGTATACCGGGGTTGACGTGCTGTCAGTGGATTGAAGCAGGGCATGTGAAGCGTCTGGGGTAAACCATGGAAAGCTGTGTAGGTATGTATATTTGCGTGTGTGGACGTATGTATATACATGTGTATGGGGGGGGTTGGGCCATTTCTTTCGTCTGTTTCCTTGCGCTACCTCGCAAACGCGGGAGACAGCGACAAAGTATAATATATAAAAAATATATATATATATATATATATATATATATATATATATATATTTTGCTTTGTCGCTGTCTCCCGCGTTTGCGAGGTAGCGCAAGGAAACAGACAAAAGAAATGGCCCAACCCACCCCCATACACATGTATATACATACGTCCACACACGCAAATATACATACCTACACAGCTTTCCATGGTTTACCACAGACGCTTCACATGCCTTGATTCAATCCACTGACAGTACGTCAACCCCGGTATACCACATCGCTCCAATTCACTCTATTCCTTGCCCTCCTTTCACCCTCCTGCATGTTCAGGCCCCAATCACACAAAATCTTTTTCACTCCATCTTTCCACCTCCAATTTGGTCTCCCTCTTCTCCTCGTTCCCTCCACCTCCGACACATATATCCTCTTGGTCAATCTTTCCTCACTCATTCTCTCCATGTGACCAAACCATTTCAAAACACCCTCTTCTGCTCTCTCAACCACGCTCTTTTTATTTCCACACATCTCTCTTACCCTTACGTTACTTACTCTATCAAACCACCTCACACCACACATTGTCCTCAAACATCTCATTTCCAGCACATCCATCCTCCTGCGCACAACTCTATCCATAGTCCACGCCTCGCAACCATACAACATTGTTGGAACCACTATTCCTTCAAACATACCCATTTTTGCTTTCCGAGATAATGTTCTCGACTTCCACACATTCTTCAAGGCTCCCAGAATTTTCGCCCCCTCCCCCACCCTATGATCCACTTCCGCTTCCATGGTTCCATCCGCTGCCAGATCCACTCCCAGATATCTAAAACACATTACTTCCTCCAGTTTTTCTCCATTCAAACTTACCTCCCAATTGACTTGACCCTCAACCCTACTGTACCTAATAACCTTGCTCTTATTCACATTTACTCTTAACTTTCTTCTTTCACAAACATACTTAGAAAAGCAAGTGGATTTGTATGTAGCATTTATGGATCTGGAGAAGGCATATGATAGAGTTGATAGAGATGCTCTGTAGAAGGTATTAAGAACATATGGTGTGGGAGGCAAGTTGTTAGAAGCAGTGAAAATTTTTATCGAGGAAGTAAGGCATGTGTACGTGTAGGAAGAGAGGAAAGTGATTGGTTCTCAGTGAATGTAGGTTTGCGGCAGGGGTGTGTAATGTCTCCATGGTTGTTTAATTTGTTTATGGATGGGGTTGTTAGGGAGGTGAATGCAAGAGTTTTGGAAAGAGGGGCAAGTATGAAGTCTGTTGTGGATGAGAGAGCTTGGGAAGTGAGTCAGTTGTTGTTCGCTGATGATACAGCGCTGGTGGCTGATTCAAGTGAGAAACTGCAGAAGCTGGTGACTGAGTTTGGTAAAGTGTGTGAAAGAAGAAAGTTAAGAGTAAATGTGAATAAGAGCAAGGTTATTAGGTACAGTAGGGTTGAGGGTCAAGTCAATTGGGAGGTGAGTTTGAATGGAGAAAAACTGGAGGAAGTGAAGTGTTTTAGATATCTGGGAGTGGATCTGGCAGCGGATGGAACCATGGAAGCGGAAGTGAATCATAGGGTGGGGGAGGGGGCGAAAATTCTGGGAGCCTTGAAGAATGTGTGGAAGTCGAGAACATTATCTCGGAAAGCTAAAATGGGTATGTTTGAAGGAATAGTGGTTCCAACAATGTTATATGGTTGCGAGGCGTGGGCTATGGATAGAGTTGTGCGCAGGAGGGTGGATGTGCTGGAAATGAGATGTTTGAGGACAATGTGTGGTGTGAGGTGGTTTGATCGAGTAAGTAATGTAAGGGTAAGAGAGATGTGTGGAAATAAAAAGAGCGTGGTTGAGAGAGCAGAAGAGGGTGTTTTGAAATGGTTTGGGCACATGGAGAGAATGAGTGAGGAAAGACTGACCAAGAGGATATATGTTTCGGAGGTGGAGGGAACGAGGAGAAGTGGGAGACCAAATTGGAGGTGGAAAGATGGAGTGAAAAAGATTTTGTGTGATCGGGGCCTGAACATGCAGGAGGGTGAGGGGAGGGCAAGGAATAGAGTGAATTGGAGCGATGTGGTATACAGGGGTTGACGTGCTGTCAGTGGATTGAATCAAGGCATGTGAAGCGTCCGGGGTAAACCAAGGAAAGCTGTGTAGGTATGTATATTTGCGTGTGTGGATGTGTGTATGTACATGTGTATGGGGGGGGTTGGGCCATTTCTTTCGTCTGTTTCCTTGCGCTACCTCGCAAACGCGGGAGACAGCGACAAAGTATAAAAAAAAAAAATATATATATATATATATATATAAATATATATATATATATATATATATATATATACATATATATATCCCAGGGGATGGGGAGAAAGAATACTTCCCACGCATTCCTCACGTGTCGTAGAAGGCGACTAAAGGGGATGGGAGCAGGGGGCTAGAAACTCTCCCCTCCTTGTATTTTAACTCTCTAAAAGGGGAAACAGAAGAAGGAGTCACGCGGGGAGTGCTCATCCTCCTCGAAGGCTTAGATTAGGGTGTCTAAATGTGTGTGGATGTTACCAAGATGAGAAAAAAGGAGAGATAGCTAGTTTGTTTGAGGAAAGGAACCTGGATGTTTTGGCTCTGAGTGAAACAAAGCTCAAGGGTAAAGGGGAAGAGTGGTTTGGGAATGACTTGGGAGTAGTCGGGTTAGTGAGAGGACAAGAGCAAGGGAAGGAGTAGCACTACTCCCGAAACAGGAGTGGTGGGAGTATGTGATAGAGTGTAAGAAAGTAAACTCTAGATTGATATGGGTAAAACTGAAAGTTGATGGAAAGAGACGGGTGATTATTGGTGCATATGCACATGGGCATGAGAAGAAAGATCATGAGAGGCAAGTGTTTTGGGAGCAGCTGAATGAGTATGTTAGTGGTTTTGATGCACAAGACCGGGTTATAGTGATGGGTGATTTGAATGCAAAGGTGAGTAATGTAGTAGTTGAGGGAATAATTTGGTATACATGGGGTGTTCAGTGTTGTAAATGGAAATGGTGAAGAGCTTGTAGATTTATGTGCTGAAAAAGGACTGGTGATTGGGAATACCTGGTTTAAAAAGAGATATACATAAGTATACGTATGTAAGTAGGAGAGATGGCCAGAGAGCGTTATTGGATTACGTGTTAATTGATAGGCGAGCAAAAGAGACACTTTTGGATATTAATGTACTGAGAGGTGCATCTGGAGGGATGTCTGATCATTATCTTGTGGAGGCGAAGGGGAAGATTTGTAGAGGCTTTCAGAAAAGAAGAGAGAATGTTAGGGTGAAGAGAGTGGTGAGAGTAAGTGAGCTTGGGAAGGAGACTTGTATGAGGAAGTACTAGGAGAGACTGAGTACAGAATGGAAAAAGGTGAGAACAAAGGAAGTAAGGGGAGTGGGGGAGGAATGGGATCCATTTAGGGAAGCATTGATGGCTTGCGCAAAAGATGCTTGTGGCATGAGAAGCGTGGGAGGTGGGCAGATTAGAAAGGGTAGTGAGTGGTGGGATGAAGAAGTAAGATTATTAGTGAAAGAGAAGAGAGAGGCATTTGGACGATTTTTGCAGGGAAATAATGGAAATGAGTGGGAGATGTATAAAAGAAAGAGGCAGGAGGTCAAGAGAAAGGTGCAAGAGGTGAAAAAGAGGGCAAATGAGAGTTGGGGTGAGAGAGTATCATTAAATTTTAGGGAGAATAAAAAGATGTTTTGGAAGGAGGTAAATAAAGTGTGTAAGACAAGGGAACAAATGGGAACTTCAGTGAAGGGAGCTAATGGGGAGGTGATAGCAAGTAGTGGTGATGTGAGAAGGAGGTGGAGTGAGTATTTTGAAGGTTTGTTGAATGTGTTTGATGATAGAGTGGCAGATATAGGGTGTTTTGGTCGAGGTGGTGTGCAAAGTGAGAGGGTTAGGGAAAATGATTTGGTAAACAGAGAAGAGGTAGTAAAAGCTTTGCACAAGATGAAAGCTGGGAAGACAGTGGGTTTGGATGGTATTGTAGTGGAATTTATAATAAAAAAAAAGGGGGTGATGGTATTGTTGACTGGTTGGTCAGGTTATTCAATGTATGTATGATTCATGGTGAGGTGCCTGAGGATTGGCGGAATGCTTGCATTGTACAAAGGCAAAGGTGACAAAGGTGAATGCTCAAATTACAGAGGTATAAGTTTGTTCAGTATTTCTGGGAAATTATATGGGAGGGTATTGATTGAGAGGGTGAAGGCATGTACAGAGCATCAGATTGGGGAAGAGCAGTGTGGTTTCAAAAGTGGTAGAGGATGTAAGGATCAGGTGTTTGCTTTGAGGAATGTATGTGAGAAATACTTAGAAAAGCAAATGGATTTGTTTGTACCATTTATGGATCTGGAGAAGGCATATGATAGAGTTGATAGAGATGCTCTGTGGAAGGTATTAGGAATATATGGTGTGGGAGGGAAGTTGTTAGAAACAGTGAAAAGTTTTTATCGGGAATGTAAGGCATGTGTACGTGTAGGAAGAGAGGAAAGTGATTGGTTCTCAGTGAATGTGGGTTTGCGGCAGGGGTGTGTGATGTCTCCATGGTTGTTTAATTTGTTTATGAATGGGGTTGTTAGGGAGGTGAATGCAAAAGGTTTGGAAAGAGGGGCAAATATGCAGTCTGTTGTGGATGAGAGAGCTTGGGAAGTGAGTCAGGTGTTGTTCGCTGATGATACAGCGCTGGTGGCTGATTCATGTGAGAAACTGCAGAAGCTGGTGACTGAGTTTGGTAAAGTGTGTGGAAGAAGAAAGTTAAGAGTAAATGTGAATAAGAGCAAGGTTATTAGGTACAGTAGGGTTGAGGGTCAAGTCAATTGGGAGGTAAGTTTGAATGGAGAAAAACTGGAGGAAGTGAAGTGTTTTAGATATCTGGGAGTGGATTTGGCAGCAGATGGAACCATGGAAGCGGAAGTGAATCATAGGGTGGGGGAGGGGGCGAAAATTCTGGGAGCCTTGAAGAATGTGTGGAAGTCGAGAACATTGTCTCAGAGAGCAAAAATGGGTATGTTTGAAGGAATAGTGGTTCCAACAATGTTATATGGTTGTGAGGCATGGGCTATGGATAGAGTTGTGTGCAGGAGGGTGGATGTGCTGGAAATGAGATGTTCGAGGACAATATGTGGTGTGAGGTGGTTTGATTGAGTAAGTTATAATAGGGTAAGAGAGATGTGTGGTAATAAAAAGAGTGTGGTTGAGAGAGCAGAAGAGGGTGTTTTGAAATGGTTTGGTCACATGGAGAGAATGAGTGAGGAAAGATTGACCAAGAGGATATATGTGTCAGAGGTGGAGGGAATGAGGAGAAGTGGCAGACCAAATTGGAGGTGGAAAGATGGAGTGAAAAAGATTTTGAGTGATCGGGGCCTGAACATGCAGGAGGGTGAAAGGCGTGCAAGGAATAGAGTGAATTGGAACGATGTAGTATACTGGGGTCAACGTGCTGTCAATGGATTGAACCACGGCATGTGAAGCGTCTGGGGTAAACCATGGAAAGTTCTGTGGGGCCTGGATGTGGAAAGGGAGCTGTGGTTTCGGTGCATTATTACATGATAGCTAGAGACTGAGTGTGAACAAATGGGGCTTTAGTTGTCTTTTCCTAGCGCTACCTTGCACACATGAGGGGGGAGGTGGTTGTTATTTCATGTGTGGTGAGGTGGCGATGGGAATGAATAAAGGCAGACTATGCATTATGTACATGTGTATATATGTATATGTCTGTGTGTGTATATATATGTATACGTTGACATGTATAGGTATGTATATTTGAGTGTGTGGACGTGTATGTATATACACATTCATATGGGTGGGTTGGGCCATTCTTTCGTCTGTTTCCTTGCGCTACCTCGCTAACGCGGGAGACAACGACATAGCAAAATAAAGAAAAAATATATATACGTGTATGTGGGTGGTTGGGCCATTCTTCATCTGTTTCCTTGTGCTACCTCACTGACAGAGGAAACAGCGGTTAAGTATAATAAATAAATAAATATCAATAACTTATCATATCAGCTCTTTTCAATGTTGCCAGATGACATCAGCCTGGTGGTGGCTGTTGATTGGCAGAGAACTGACCCTTGTAGATGGGCATTTTTCACAAATATGACCAAATGCTGCAGTCTCCTTATCTTATGTGCGGAAGTAAAGAGCCACAGCAGATACATTTCCAAAAAATATATCTCTATTCTTGTATGACAGACTACAAAGGAGAGAAAAAGTCACCATAAAAGTTAGGAATATTCTTGGTTAATAAAATGTTTGTAAAAGAAAATCAAAATAAATTCAACTTACATTTCGGCATCTTCATCTCGTCTGTTAGTTTCAGCAGAGAAGGATGTTCCAATCCCTGTGTCATATGCATCATCTGTCTTCTTGGCATTTTTCACCTGGCTTAGATCTAGCATTCCTCCAGTCTTTGTTTTAAATGGATCATCCTGTCAAAAAATTACAATGCTGTACTAAGCAGACCTAAACATTATGATCAAATATATGAGAAGTTTCTCATAAACAGTGTGCAATACTTTCCTGACCAATAAACTCTGACTAACATTTAGTCTTTCTACATCATTATTATATCAACAGGCCATGGTTGTCCGTGGAACTAGAACCTTAGTACTGTTGTTTCTGTTGATGATGACTTTTGTCTTTGGACTAAAAACAAGGAACTGCTTTGTTTATTTCCAATTTCATCAGTGTAATGACAGTCTGGAGTCAATGTCTGGGAAGAACATGAGTGTACAACACTCCTTTCAGTTTGGAATGGTGACAAATCCTAAATGGCAAGTGACATATTTCTGCTACTATTTCTCATACTCACAGAAATGCTCATCTGGTTTTTCAATGCAAAATTTTTTTTTTGTTTTTGTCCAACAGAAGTCTATAATAACTGTTATATTATAGTAATTACAACCGTTTGATTCTTACAGCAATTCTTTATTCCTTACAGTCAACTTAAGTCAGTATATTCTGATATACTTTTCAACCACATGCATCTAATGGCAAACTGCATGATTGATCATTCTAATGGCTAACTGCATGATTCAAGATTCTACAGGGCAGGGCACTAGGAAACAGACTACATTAAAAACAAGTCATCAAATATATCTTTTTTTTTTTTTTTTTTTTTTACATTGGAGGCTCCAGTCAAGGACAAGAGACCACATCAAGTATAGGTCTCAACTGGTATATAGTGAGGTTAATGAATGGGATAAAGGAGACACAAGGGAAAGTACTTATGAATTCTGGAGGAAGTATAAAATTTGTCTTTAGAAATGTACCAAGTCATAGTTATTGGGCAAGACATGAGATGGTTGAGACTTCTAAAGCTTCAAGGAGTATGGAAAGAAACAATTATCAAAAAGCCCTCCCTTGAGTGGCCAACAGCCACACAGTAGTCATGTGATGCAGCAGCCTGCCAAGTATTGCATGGTCTAGCTAGTGGAGGGGGCACCCATGCAACCAGCTCTTGGGAGCAAAAACCAAAGTAGAAAAGGGAAAGTAAACTAGCATTCTGGCATAAGGAAAACAGGTCAAGTTTTGAAATCAGCCCAGACGAGTTTATAAATCAGACCGCTTACGACTCAACCTTGTCCAGTAAGGATGCAGAGCCACATCCATCCCAGATGTAGCATAATGGAACAATTGTGTAGAAAAAAAATTTTGACACCTAAATAGGACTCCTAGTTTCATAGAGGCAAACTTAGCTATTTCCGTAAAGTGGGGCTTCCGAAACAGAGTAGATGTTACAGTAATACCATGTATGTTCATTGCTACTGTTCACTTCATTCATACTAATGTTCTCTTGGTTTTTAAGTTTTATGGTCCATAATCATCATTTTACTAAATCAATCATCTATTTATTTTAAATTTACACTTAAGAAGTCTTTCTTCTGTAATGTCATCTTTTATCTCACAGATAATTCTGATACATATTTCAGCCAACTGCATTCCTATGGCCATAAAACAGGGCACAGGAAGCAGGCTATATAAATACTTTCCAAAAGCTACATAAAAATGGTTAAACTTACCATCCAGCAACAACTAAAACTGTCTATCAGAGTCTGAATCTTTAGAATAAGTATGCAACTACAAGAGAAATGCAGAAGTTCATGAGCAAATGCAGCACATCTCCCTCTGCGTTATCATCTATCACCATGGTTGCCACATAAGAAGACACTTAACAGGTGAATTTTTACAGTACTCTCAATATGCCTGAGTTAACTTCATCACCAATATACGCATCTTCATTACACCCTTAATAAACCTGAATTCCTTTCATCCTCAACACACACAACCTCAATTCACCCTTGACAGGCATACTTTCACTACATTCTTGATAAACCTATATTCACTTTCCAATTGATAAATACATCTTCACCTTGAAAAAAAATCTTCACTCAAACTGGCCCTTATGAATCAGGTCAAATTCTTCTTCACTTCACCCCAGCATCACTACCCTTTGCCCTGAACCTCATGGAATGCATCCCAGCATAGGGTTAGGATGCTGATTATTGGGGAAAATATAAATAAACAAAATGAAAAAAGAAAAGAAAAAGAAACAGTGCAAATTTTATGTTTTCCCTAGTACACAAATATAGCATTATATATCACATACGATATATGAATTGGAAAAAGTGATAACAAAATGTTGGAGCCTCCAGAAACACACACTAGCATTGCCCTCTGCCAGTGGCCTGTTAATGGTAAGGCACTGTTGCTTACGAAATGGAACTAGAGAGCACTAGTTATGGAGACTCTTTTCCTGTAGCCATCCACTTGAAGAAGTTCCCAAAGGAAAAGGATGTCTAAGATCTAGATAGATAGAAAGATAATGCTCAGGCTCGATTATGTGGTAAATGAGGACATTAAGAGACCAGAGGTGGGACAAGATATGAAGTGGAGGTATAATTGTGGAAACTACACAAACTTCAACAATTTGTATGGTAACAATGAACTGTAAATGCAGTTCAGTAGCCAGGAAACAGGGCTTTGTGGTAAGAGGTTCAGTGAAACTTTCAGTGGAGTGAGAACATGGGCACCTCAAGCCTTGAATATAGAGGGAATGATAATAAAGAGGATTTTTTTTTTTTTTTATTATACTTTGTCGCCGTCTCCCGCGTTTGCGAGGTAGCGCAAGGAAACAGACGAAAGAAATGGCCCAACCCCCCCCCATACACATGCATATACATACGTCCACACACGCAAATATACACACCCACACAGCTTTCCATGGTCTACCCCAGACGCTTCACATGCCTTGATTCAATCCACTGACAGCACGTCAACCCCGGTATACCACATCGCTCCAATTCACTCTATTCCTTGCCCTCCTTTCACCCTCCTGCATGTTCAGGCCCCGATCACACAAAATCTTTTTCACTCCATCTTTCCACCTCCAATTTGGTCTCCCTCTTCTCCTTGTTCCCTCCACCTCCGACACATATATCCTCTTGGTCAATCTTTCCTCACTCATCCTCTCCATGTGCCCAAACCACTTCAAAACACCCTCTTCTGCTCTCTCAACCACGCTCTTTTTATTTCCACACATCTCTCTTACCCTTACATTACTCACTCGATCAAACCACCTGACACCACACATTGTCCTCAAACATCTCATTTCCAGCACATCCATCCTCCTGCGCACAACTCTATCCATAGCCCACGCCTCGCAACCATACAACATTGTTGGAACCACTATTCCTTCAAACATACCCATTTTTGCTTTCCGAGATAATGTTCTCGACTTCCACACATTCTTCAAGGCCCCCAGGATTTTCGCCCCCTCCCCCACCCTATGATCCACTTCCGCTTCCATGGTTCCATCCGCTGCCAGATCCACTCCCAGATATCTAAAACACTTCACTTCCTCCAGTTTTTCTCCATTCAAACTCACCTCCCAATTGACTTGACCCTCAACCCTACTGTACCTAATAACCTTGCTCTTATTCACATTTACTCTTAACTTTCTTCTTCCACACACTTTACCAAACTCAGTCACCAGCTTCTGCAGTTTCTCACATGAATCAGCCACCAGCGCTGTATCATCAGCGAACAACAACTGACTCACTTCCCAAGCTCTCTCATCCCCAACAGACTTCATACTTGCCCCTCTTTCCAAAACTCTTGCATTTACCTCCCTAACAACCCCATCCATAAACAAATAAAAACAACCATGGAGACATCACACACCCCTGCCGCAAACCTACATTCACTGAGAACCAATCACTTTCCTCTCTTCCTACACGTACACATGCCTTACATCCTCGATAAAAACTTTTCACTGCTTCTAACAACTTTCCTCCCACACCATATATTCTTAATACCTTCCACAAAGCATCTCTATCAACTCTATCATATGCCTTCTCCAGATCCATAAATGCTACATACAAATCCATTTGCTTTTCTAAGTATTTCTCACATACATTCTTCAAAGCAAACACCTGATCCACACATCCTCTACCACTTCTGAAACCACACTGCTCTTCCCCAATCTGATGCTCTGTACATGCCTTCACCCTCTCAATCAATACCCTCCCATATAATTTACCAGGAATACTCAACAAACTTATACCTCTGTAATTTGAGCACTCACTCTTATCCCCTTTGCCTTTGTACAATGGCACTATGCACGCATTCCGCCAATCCTCAGGCACCTCACCATGAGTCATACATACATTAAATAACCTTACCAACCAGTCAACAATACAGTCACCCCCTTTTTTAATAAATTCCACTGCAATACCATCCAAACCTGCTGCCTTATAAGAGGAATAAACAATTTAATAAAAGAAGGCAAAATGCAAAGAAGCTTTGAGATGCACAGTGGCAAAGATATATAGAAAAATCCAATCAGCCAGCATTTCCAAGGTATAAAAGAGCAAGGAACAAGTATGTTGAGATAAGAAAGGAGTCATAGCCAGCAAGAATATCAGCATAATCAGTGGGTTCAGGAAAGCCATGAGGATGGTGTGGTGGCAGCCTGCTGTTGTTGTACTACCCTCTCTCCCATGATCAAGGACACTGACTCATAGTTTGAAAAATGCCAATATCTTATGGTAAGATTATGAACAATGCTACTTGAGTCTTACATCAACAATAATTGCCTGCCAAGCTCCTGCCCAGGAATTTTGAATGCAGAAACCATAAATTTACCAAATGCATTGAATCCATACTTTCAGATATTCCACATACATACCAGCCACTGTGAATGGGTTACAGAGATTTTAGCATAAACAAAGTTCAAAGTGGTAGCAAATGGGAACATGTCTGAGAAGGATGTCCTATTAGGGGCAACACAAGGAATGGTTATTCATTTTATTTATTTTGCTTTGTCGCTGTCTCCTGCGTTAGCGAGGTAGTGCAAGGAAACAGACAAAAGAATGGCCCAACCCACCCACATACATATGTATATATATACACATCCACACACGCAATATATACATACCCATACATCTCAACATATACATATATATAAATATATATATCATTATTATCATTTTGCTTTGTCGCTGTCTCCCACGCCTGCGAGGTAGCGCAAGGAAACAGACGAAAGAAAAAAATGGCCCAACCCACCCCCACACACATGCACACACACACACATGTCCACACACGCAAACATACACACCCACACATCCCAACGTACACACATATATACAAACACAGACACACACATATACACACATGCACATAATTCACACTGTCTGCCCCTACTCACCCCCATAGCCACCCTGCCACACACGGAATAACATCCCCCTACCCCTCATGTGCGCAAGGCAGCACCAGGAAAAGACAACAAAGGCCCCATTCGCTCACACTCAGTCTCCAGGTGTCATGCAATAATGACCGAAACCACAGCTCCCTTTCCCCATCCAGGCCCCACAGAACTTTCCATGGTTTACCCCAAACGCTTCACATGCCCTGATTCAATCCATTGACAGCACATTGACCCCGGTATACCACATCGATCTAACTTACTCTATTCCTTGCCTGCCTTTCACCCTCCTGCATGTTCAGGCCCCGATCACTCAAAATCTTTTTCACTCCACCTTTCCACCTCCAATTTGGTCTCCCACTTCTCCTCGTTCCCTCCACCTCCGACACATATATCCTCTTGGTCAATCTTTCCTCACTCATTCTCTCCATGTGCCCAAACCATTTCAAAACACCCTCTTCTGCTCTCTCAACCACGCTCTTTTTATTTCCACACATCTCTCTTACCCTTACGTTACTCACTCGATCAAACCACCTCACACCACACATTGTCCTCAAACATCTCATTTCCAGCACATCCACCCTCCTGCACACAACTCTATCCATAGCCCACACCTCGCAACCATACAGCATTGTTGGAACCACTTTTCCTTCAAACCTACCCATTTTTACTTTCCGAGAAAATGTTCTCGACTTCCACACATTCTTCAAGGCTCCCACGATTTTCGCGCCCTCCCCCACCCTATGATTCACTTCCGCTTCCATGGTTCCATCCGCTGCCAGATCCACTCCCAGATATCTAAAACACTTTACTTCCTCCAGTTTTTCTCCATTCAAACTTACCTCCCAATTGACTTAACCCTCAACCCTACTGTACCTAATAATCTTGCTCTTATTCACATTTACTCTTAACTTTCTTCTTTCACACACTTTACCAAACTCAGTCACCAGCTTCTGCAGTTTCTCACATGAATCAGCCACCAGCGCTGTATCATCAGCGAACAACAACTGACTCACTTCCCAAGCTCTCTCATCCCCAACAGACTGCATACTTGCCCCTCTTTCCAAAACTCTTGCATTCACCTCCCTAACAACCCCATCCATGAACAAATTAAACAACCATGGAGACATCAGACACCCCTGTTGCAAACCTACTTTCACTGAGAACCAATCACTTTCCTCTCTTCCTACTCATACACATGCCTTACATCCTTGATAAAAACTTTTCACTGCTTCTAACAACTTGCCTCCCACACCATATATTCTTAGTACCTTCCAAAGAGCATCTCTATCAACTCTATTATATGCCTTCTCCAGATCCATAAATGCTACACACAAATCCATTTGCTTTTCTAAGTATTTCTCACATACATTCTTCAAAGCAAACACCTGATCCACACATTCTCTACCACTTCTGAAACCACATTGCTCTTCCCCAATCTGATGTTCTGTACATGCCTTCACCCTCACAACAACACCCTCCCATATAATTTATCAGGAATACTCAACAAACTTATACCTCTGTAATTTGAGCACTCACTCTTATCCCCTTTGCCTTTGTACAATGGCACTATGCAAGCATTCCGCCAATCCTCAGGCACCTCACCATGAATCATTTATTTTATTTATTTATTTTGCTTTGTCGCTGTCTCCCGTGTTAGCGAGGTAGCGCAAGGAAACAGACGAAAGAGTGGCCCAACCCGCCCACATACACATGTATATACATACATGTCCACACACGCACAATATACATACCTATACATCTTAATGTACACATATATATACACACACAGACATTTACATATATACACATGTACATAATTCATACTGTCTGCCTCTATTTGTTCCCATCGCCACCTTGCCACACATGGAATAACAACCCCGTCCTCCTCATGTGTGCAAGGTAGTGCTAGGAAAAACACCAAAGGCCCCATTCGTTCACACTCAGTCTCTAGCTGTCATGTAATAATGAATCGAAACCACAGCTCCCTTTCCACATCCAGGCCCTACACACTTTGCATGGTTTACCCCAGACGCGACCACATGCCCTGGTTCAATCCATTGACAGCACGTCGACCCCAGTATACCACATCGTTCCAATTCACTCTATTCTTTGCACGCCTTTAACCCTCCTGCATGTTCAGGCCTCGATCACTCAAAATCTTTTTCACTCCATCTTTCCACCTCCAATTTGGTCTCCCACTTCTCCTCATTCCCTCCACCTCTGACACATACATCCTCTTGGTCAATCTTTCCCCACTCATTCTCTCCATGTGCCCAAACCATTTCAAAACACCCTCTTCTGCTCTCTCAACCACACTCTTTTTATTTCCACACATCTCTCTCACCCTTACATTACTTACTCGTTCAAACCACCTCACACCACATATTGTCCTCAAACATCTCATTTCCAGCACATCCACCCTCCTGCGCAAAACTCTATCCATAGCCCACGCCTCGCAACCATACAACATTCTTGGAACCACTATTCCTTCAAACATACCCATTTTTGCTTTCCGAGATACTGTTCTCAACTTCCATTCTTCAAGGCTCCCAGAATTTTCGCCCCCTCCCCCACCCTATGATTCACTTCCGCTTCCATGGTTCCATCTGCTGCCAGATCCACTCCCAGATATCTAAAACACTTCACTTCCTCCAGCTTTTCTCCATTCAAACTTACCTCCCAATTGACTTGACCCTCAACCCTACTGTACCTAATAACCTTGCTCTTATTCACATTTACTCTTAACTTTCTTCTTTCACACACTTTACCAAACTCAGTCACCAGCTTCTGCAGTTTCTTACATGAATCAGCCACCAGCGCTGTATCATCAGCGAACAACAACTGACTCACTTCCCAAGCTCTCTCATCCCCAACAGACTGCATACTTGCCCCTCTTTCCAAAACTCTTGCATTCACCTCCCTAACAACCCCATCCATGAACAAATTAAACAACCATGGAGACATCAGACACCCCTGTTGCAAACCTACTTTCACTGAGAACCAATCACTTTCCTCTCTTCCTACTCATACACATGCCTTACATCCTTGATAAAAACTTTTCACTGCTTCTAACAACTTGCCTCCCACACCATATATTCTTAGTACCTTCCAAAGAGCATCTCTATCAACTCTATTATATGCCTTCTCCAGATCCATAAATGCTACACACAAATCCATTTGCTTTTCTAAGTATTTCTCACATACATTCTTCAAAGCAAACACCTGATCCACACATTCTCTACCACTTCTGAAACCACATTGCTCTTCCCCAATCTGATGTTCTGTACATGCCTTCACCCTCACAACAATACCCTCCCATATAATTTATCAGGAATACTCAACAAACTTATACCTCTGTAATTTGAGCACTCACTCTTATCCCCTTTGCCTTTGTACAATGGCACTATGCAAGCATTCCGCCAATCCTCAGGCACCTCACCATGAATCATTTATTTTATTTATTTATTTTGCTTTGTCGCTGTCTCCCGTGTTAGCGAGGTAGCGCAAGGAAACAGACGAAAGAGTGGCCCAACCCGCCCACATACACATGTATATACATACATGTCCACACACGCACAATATACATACCTATACATCTTAATGTACACATATATATACACACACAGACATTTACATATATACACATGTACATAATTCATACTGTCTGCCTCTATTTGTTCCCATCGCCACCTTGCCACACATGGAATAACAACCCCGTCCTCCTCATGTGTGCAAGGTAGCGCTAGGAAAAACACCAAAGGCCCCATTCGTTCACACTCAGTCTCTAGCTGTCATGTAATAATGAATCGAAACCACAGCTCCCTTTCCACATCCAGGCCCTACACACTTTGCATGGTTTACCCCAGACGCGACCACATGCCCTGGTTCAATCCATTGACAGCACGTCAACCCCAGTATACCACATCGTTCCAATTCACTCTATTCTTTGCACGCCTTTAACCCTCCTGCATGTTCAGGCCTCGATCACTCAAAATCTTTTTCACTCCATCTTTCCACCTCCAATTTGGTCTCCCACTTCTCCTCGTTCCCTCCACCTCTGACACATACATCCTCTTGGTCAATCTTTCCCCACTCATTCTCTCCATGTGCCCAAACCATTTCAAAACACCCTCTTCTGCTCTCTCAACCACACTCTTTTTATTTCCACACATCTCTCTCACCCTTACATTACTTACTCGTTCAAACCACCTCACACCACATATTGTCCTCAAACATCTCATTTCCAGCACATCCACCCTCCTGCGCAAAACTCTATCCATAGCCCACGCCTCGCAACCATACAACATTGTTGGAACCACTATTCCTTCAAACATACCCATTTTTGCTTTCCGAGATACTGTTCTCAAATTCCATTCTTCAAGGCTCCCAGAATTTTCGCCCCCTCCCCCACCCTATGATTCACTTCCGCTTCCATGGTTCCATCTGCTGCCAGATCCACTCCCAGATATCTAAAACACTTCACTTCCTCCAGCTTTTCTCCATTCAAACTTACCTCCCAATTGACTTGACCCTCAACCCTACTGTACCTAATAACCTTGCTCTTATTCACATTTACTCTTAACTTTCTTCTTTCACACACTTTACCAAACTCAGTCACCAGCTTCTGCAGTTTCTTACATGAATCAGCCACCAGCGCTGTATCATCAGCGAACAACAACTGACTCACTTCCCAAGCTCTCTCATCCCCAACAGACTGCATACTTGCCCCTCTTTCCAAAACTCTTGTATTCACCTCCATAACAACCCCATCCATAAACACATTAAACAACTAAGGAGACATCACACACCCCTGCCGCAAACCTACATTCACTGAGAACCAATCACTTTCCTCTCTTCCTACACGTACACATGCCTTACATCCTCGATAGAAACTTTTCACTGCTTCTAACAACTTGCCTCCCACACCATATATTCTTAATACCTTCCACAGAGCATCTCTATCAACTCTATCATATGCCTTCTCCAGATCCATAAATGCTACATACAAATCCATTTGCTTTTCTAAGTATTTCTCGCATACATTCTTCAAGCAAACACCTGATCCACACATCCTCTACCACTTCTGAAACCACACTGCTCTTCCCCAATCTGATGCTCTGTACATGCCTTCACCCTCTCAATCAATACCCTCCCATATAATTTACCAGGAATACTCAACAAACTTATACCTCTGTACTTTGAGCACTCACTCTTATCCCCTTTGCCTTTGTACAATGGCACTATGCAAGCATTCCGCCAATCCTCAGGCACCTCACCGTGAATCATACATACATTAAATAACCTTACCAACCAGTCAACAATACAGTCACCCCCTTTTTTAATAAATTCCACTGCAATGCCATCCAAACCTGCTGCTTTGCCGGCTTTCATCTTCTGTAAAGCTTTTACTACCTCTTTTCTATTTACCAAATCATTTTCCCTAACCCTCTCACTTTGCACACCACCTCGACCAAGACACCCCACATCTGCCACTCTATCATCAAACACATTCAACAAACCTTCAAAATACTCACTCCATCTCCTTCTCACATCACCACTACTTGTTATCACCTCCCCATTAGCCCCCTTCACTGAAGTTCCCATTTGCTCCCTTGTCTTAGGCACTTTATTTACCTCCTTCCAAAACATCTTTTTATTCTCCCTGAACTTTAATGATACTCTCTCACCCCAACTCTCATTTGCCCTCTTTTTCACCTCTTGCACCTTTCTCTTGACCTCCTGCCTCTTTCTTTTATACCTCTCCCACTCATTTGCATTTTTTCCCTGCAAAAATCGTCCAAATGCCTCTCTCTTCTCTTTCACTAATAATCTTACTTCTTCATTCCACCACTCACTACCCTTTCTCATCAACCCACCTCCCATGCTTCTCATGCCACAAGCATCTTTTGTGCAAGCCATCAATGCTTCCCATTCCTCCCCCACTCCCCTTACCTCTTTTGTTCTCACCTTTTTCCATTCTGTACTCAGTCTCTCTTGGTACTTCCTGACACAAGTCTCCTTCCCAAGCTCACTTACTCTCACCACCCTCTTCACCCCAACATTCTCTCTTCTTTTCTGAAAACCCATACAAATCTTCACCTTTGCCTCCACAAGATAGGGGAGAAAGAATACTTCCCATGCATTCCCTACGTGTCGTAGAAGACGACTAAAGGGGGCGGGAGCGGGGACCAGAAACCCTCCCCTCCTTGTATTTTAACTTTCTAAAAGGGGAAACTAAAGAAGGAGTCACATTGGAGTGCTCATCTTCCTCAAAGGCTTAAATTGGGGTGTCTAAATATGTGTGGATGTAACCAAGATGAGAAAAAGGAGAGATAGGTAGTATGTTTGAGGAAAGGAACCTAGATGTTTTGGCTCTGAGCAAAATGAACCTCAAGGGTAAAGGGGAATAGCGGTTTGGGAATGTCTTGGGAGTAAAGTCAGGCGTTAGTGAGAGGACAAGAGCAAGGGAAGGAGTAGCACTACTCCTAAAACACGAGTTGTGGGAGTATGTGATAGAGTTTAAGAAAGTAAATTCTAGATTGATATGGGTAAAACTGAAAGTTGATAGAGAGAGATGGGTGATTATTGGTGCATATGCACATGGGCATGAGAAGAAAGATCATGAGTGGCAAGTGTTTTGGGAGCAGCTGAGTGAGTGTGTTAGTGGTTTTGATGCACAAGACAGGGTTATAGTGATGGGTGATTTGAATGCAAAGGTGAGTAATGTGGCAGTTGAGGGAATAATTGGTATACATGGGGTGTTCAGTGTTGTAAATGAAAATGGTGAAGAGCTTGTAGATTTATGTGCTGAAAAAGGACTGGTGATTGGGAATACCTGGTTAAAAAAGCAAGATAACATAAGTATACGTATGTAAGTAGGAGAGATGGCCAGAGAGTGTTATTGGATTACGTGTTAATTGATAGGCGGGCGAAAGAGAGACTTTTGGATGTTAATGTGCTGACAGGTGCATCTGGAGGGATGTCTGATCATTATCTTGTGCAGGCGAAGGTGAAGATTTGTAGTGATTTTCAGAAAAGAAGAGAGAATGTTGGGGTGAAGGGAGTGGTAAGAGTAAGTGAGCTTGGAAAGGAGACTTGTGTGAGGAAGTACCAAGAGAGACTGAGTACAGAATGGAAAAAGGTGAGAGCAAAGGAGGTAAGGGGAGTGGGCATGGAATGGGATGTATTTAGGGAAGCAGTGATGGCTTGCGCAAAAGATGATTGTGGCAAGAGAAGCGTGGTAGGTGGGTTGATTAGGAAGGGTAGGGAGTGGTGGGATGAAGAAGTAAGATTATTAGTGAAAGAGAAGAGAGAGGCATTTGGATGATTTTTGCAGGGAAAAAAATGTAAATGAGTGGGAGATGTACAAAAGAAGGAGGCAGGAGGTCAAGAGAAAGGTGCAAGAGGTGAAAAAGAGGGCAAATGAGAGTTGGGGTGAGAGAGTATCATTAAATTTTAGAGAATAAAAAATGTTTTGGAAGGAGGTAAATAAAGTGCGTAAGACAAGGGAGCAAATTGGAACTTCAGTGAAGGGGGCTAATGGGGAGGTGATAACAAATAGTGGTGATGTGAGAAGGAGATGGAGTGAGTATTTTGAAGGTTTGTTGAATGTGTTTGATGATAGAGTGGCAGATATAGGGTGTTTTGGTCGAGGTGGTGTGCAAAGTGAGAGGGTTAGGGAGAATGATTTGGTAAACAAAGAAGAGGTAGTAAAAGCTTTGCACAAGATGAAAGCAGGCAAGGCAGCAGGTTTGGATGGTATTGCAGTGGAATTTATTAAAAAAGGGGGTGACTGTATTGTTGACTGGTTGGTAAGGTTATCTAATGTATGTATGATTCATGGTGAGGTGCCTGAGGATTGGCAGAATGCTTGCATAGTGCCACTATACAAAGGCAAAGGGGATAAGAGTGAGTGCTCAAATTACAGAGGTATAAGTTTGTTGAGCATTCCTGGTAAATTATATGGGAGGTTATTGATTGAGCGGGTGAAGGCATGTACAGAGCATCAGATTGGGGAAGAGCAGTGTGGTTTCAGAAGTGGTAGAGGATGTGTGAATCAGGTGTTTGCTTTGAAGAATATATGTGAGAAATACTTAGAAAAGCAAATGGATTTGTATGTAGCATTTATGGATCTGGAGAAGGCATATGATAGAGTTGATAGAGATGCTCTGTAGAAGGTATTAAGAATATATGGTGTTGGAGGCAAGTTGTTAGAAGCAGTGAAAAGTTTTTATCGAGAATGTAAGGCATGTGTACGTGCAGTAAGAGAGGAAAGTGATTGGTTCTTGGTGAATGTAGGTTTGCGGCAGGGGTGTGTGATGTCTCCATGGTTGTTTGATTTGTTTATGGATGGGGTTGTTAGGGAGGTGAATGCAAGAGTTTTGGAAAGAGGGGCAAGTATGCAGTCTGTTGTGGATGAGAGAGCTTGGGAAGTGAGTCAGTTGTTGTTCACTGATGATACAGCGCTGGCGGCTGATTCATGTGAGAAACTGCAGAAGCTGGTGACTGAGTTTGGTAAAGTGTGTGAAAGAAGAAAGGTAAGAGTAAATGTGAATAAGAAAGAGCAAGGTTATTAGGTACAGTAGGGTTGAGGGTCAAGTCAATTGGGAGGTAAGTTTGAATGGAGAAAAACTGGAGGAAGTAAAGTGTTTTAGATATCTGGGAGTGGATCTGGCAGCGGATGGAACCATGGAAGCGGAAGTGAATCATAGGATGGGGGAGGGGGCAAAAATTCTAGGAGCCTTGAAGAATGTGTGGAAGTCGAGAACATTATCTCTGAAAGCAAAAATGGGTATGTTTGAAGGAATAGTGGTTCCAACAATGTTGTATGGCTGCAAGGCGTGGGTTATGGATAGAGTTGTGCGCAGGAGGGTGGATGTGCTGGAAATGAGATGTTTGAGGACAATATGTGGTGTTAGGTGGTTTGATCGAGTAAGTAACGTAAGGGTAAGAGAGATGTGTGGAAATAAAAAGAGCGTGGTTGAGAGAACAGAAGAGGGTGTTTTGAAATGGTTTGGGCACATGGAGAGAATGAGTGAGGAAAGATTGACCAAGAGGATATATGTGTCGGAGGTGGAGGGAACGAGGAGAAGAGGGAGACCAAATTGGAGGTGGAAGGATGGAGTGAAAAAGATTTTGTGTGATCGGGGCCTGAGCATGCAGGAGGGTGAGAGGAGGGCGAGGAATAGAGTGAATTGGAGCGATGTGGTGTACCGGGGTTGACGTGCTGTCAGTGGATTGAATCAGGGCATGTGGGGCGTCTGGGGTAAACCATGGAAAGCTGTGTAGGTATGTATATTTGCGTGTGTGGACGTATGTATATACATGTGTATGGGGGTGGGTTGGGCCATTTCTTTCGTCTGTTTCCTTGCGCTACCTCGCAAACGCGGGAGACAGCGAAAAAAAAAAATGTATATATATATATATATATATATTTCATATATTTTACATTTATTTATTTATTTTGCTTTGTCTCTGTCTCCCGCGTTTGCAAGGCAGCTTAAGGAAACAGACGAAAGAAATGGCCCAACCCACCCTCATACACATGTATATACACACACGTCCACAATCGCAAATATACATATGCCTATACACCTCAATGTACACATATATATTACACACACAGACACATACATATATACCCATGCACAGAATTCACACTGTCTGCCTTTATTCATTCCCATCGCCACCTCGCCACACATGGAATACCATCCCCCTCCCCCTCATGTGTGCGGGGTAGTGCTAGGAAAAGACAACAAAGGCCTCATTCGTTCATACTCAGTCCCTAGCTGTCATGCAATAATGCCCGAAACCACAGCTCCCTTTCCACATCCAGGCCCCATACAGCTTTCCATGGTTTACCCCAGACGCTTCACATGCCCTGATTCAATCCACTGACAGCCCGTCAACCCCGGTATACCACATTGATCCAATTCACTCTATTCCTTGCCCGCCTTTCACCCTCCTGCATGTTCAGGCCCCGATCACTCAAAATCTTTTTCACTCCATCTTTCCACCTCCAATTTGGTCTCCCTCTTCTCCTCGTTCCCTCCACCTCCGACACATATATCCTCTTGGTCAATCTTTCCTCACTCATTCTCTCCATGTGCCCAAACCATTTCAAAACACCCTCTTCTGCTCTCTCAACCACACTCTTTTTATTTCCACACATCTCTCTTACCCTTACATTACTTACTCGATCAAACCACCTCACACCACACATTGTCCTCAAACATCTCATTTCCAGCACATCCACCCTCCTGCACACAACTCTATCCATAGCCCATGCCTCGCAACCATACAACATTGTTGGAACCACTATTCCTTCAAACATACCCATTTTTGCTTTCAGAGATAATGTTCTCGACTTCCACACATTCTTCAAGGCTCCCAGGATTTTCGCCCCCTCCCCCACCCTATGATCCACTTCCGCTTCCATGGTTCCATCCGCTGCCAGATCCACTCCCAGATATCTAAAACACTTTACTTCTTCCAGTTTTTCTCCATTCAAACTTACCTCCCAATTGACTTGACCCTCAACCCTACTGTATCTAATAACCTTGCTCTTATTCACATTTACTCTTAACTTTCTTCTTTCACACACTTTATCAAACTCAGTCACCAGCTTCTGCAGTTTCTCACATGAATCAGCCACCAGCACTGTATCATCAGTGAACAACAACTGACACTTCCCTAGCTCTCTCATCCACAACAGACTTCATTTTTGCCCCTCTTTCCAAAACTCTTGCATTTACCTCCCTAACAACCCCATCCATAAACAAATTAAACAACCATGGAGACATCACACACCCCTGCCGCAAACCTACATTCACTGAGAACCAATCACTTTCCTCTCTTCCTACACGTACACGTGCCTTACATCCTTGATAAAAACTTTTCACTGCTTCCAACAACTTGCCTCCCACACCGTATATTCTTAAAACCTTCCACAGAGCATCTCTATCAACTCTATCATATGCCTTCTCCAGATCCATAAATGCTACATACAAATCCATTTGCTTTTCTAAGTATTTCTCACATACATTCTTCAAAGCAAACACCTGATCCACACATCCTCTACCACTTCTGAAACCACACTGCTCTTCCCCAAATCTGATGCTCTGTACATGCCTTCACCCTCTCAATGAATACCCTCCCATATAACTTACCAGGAATACTCAACAAACTTATACCTCTGTACTTTGAGCACTCACTCTTATCCCCTTTGCCTCTGTACAATGGCACTATGCACGCATTCCTCCAATCCTCAGGCACCTCACCATGAGTCATACATACATTAAATAACCTTAACAACCAGTCAACAATACAGTCCCCCCCTTTTTTAACAAATTCCACTGCAATACCATCCAAACCTGCTGCCTTGCCGGCTTTCATCTCCCGGAAGATGAAAGCGGAAGATTTCAGGAAATCTTGCAACAATACTCCAGACAATTTTTGCTACATGTGTGGAGTCATCACACCTTAACCACAAAAAAGAAATGTCACAGATCTAATGAAAATAGCATATCATTTGTATTTTGGTTTGAAGCTAAGAGACCACATGAATGGTGGGGACTGCATGTTGTTTTTCTCTTGATATAGCAACTTAACACAGTGTCTTAAAGGCATGCAACACCAAACACAGTGTCTCAAAAGCAAAGATTAGATGAATTTCAGGGTATCCATGGTTTAGAGAGAGCAAAAAGACCATATGGATAACCATTAATTTTGTATGACAAAGACTTCTGGATATTCTACAAGACAAAAAGCAACATACAATACCCAAACATTCCAAGTGCAATGAAAGCAGTGCCTTATTCAGTTGATATTCAAGTTCCAGTTCCACTGACCAACTGAAGAGATGATAGCCCATAGTGACTGTGATGAGGAAGAATTGGCAAAAAAATATAGAGGAGGCATATATGCCACATGATCAAGCAGACCCACATCTTGTCAGTCAGAACTAAGTGATTTACTAAGAGTTTTAATGAAAATCTTGTGTTTCTGCAAAGATGTTAACAGTTCAATGCTTGAGCTCTGTGACGAACACAACCCTGGTGAGTGGCGTCTGAAGTAGGTCGTAAGGCTGTTCTTCTACATTATGGTAACTCAAAGCCATCAGTTCCCACAGCACATGCAATATCTATGAAAGAATCATATAACAGCATTGAATTAATCTTACATGCCATCAAGTACAATCAATACGGGCAGAAAATTTGTAGCGACCTGAAAGTGGGTCGCTCATGGGAATGCAAAGGGGATCCACAAAATAATGCTGTTTTTTGTGCTTGTGGGAGAGCAGGGCTACTAAAGATCTCCACAAGTTCGGCACTGTCCACCATGAGAAGCTTACCTACCTGAAGAAAAAAAGTTTTTGAAATAAACCACTAGTAAACCCTGACAGTGAGCTTCTTCAACTGTTACACATAAAACTTGGACTGATAAAAAATCTTTGTTAAAGCTTTTAGTAAAGAAGGTGATGCATTTCAGTACTTGAAATTTTTTTCTTCATATGAGTCATGTAAAAGTGAAAAAGGGCATTTTTATTGGTCTTTAAATCCATAAAATACTCTCTGCTGATATCTTTGAACAACAACTCTTGAGTTCTAAGCTAGCTGCTTGGAAATCTTTTAAAGAGGTATTGAAAGGATGTCCTGATAGCAACAGATTAGGAAGCTAGAGAGTTTATTATTGCATACTTGATAACTACAGAGCAACTGGATGTCACATGTCAATGAAAATGCATTCCTTGCACTCTCACTTGGATTTTCCCCAGACAATTTGGGTGCAGTTAGCAACAAGCAAGGTGAGCACTTTCAACAGGACACTACAGTGATGGGTCACAGGTATCAAGGCAAATGCAGTTCTGGGATGATGGGCAGAGAGAAACTTTAACTTCATATAAAAGAATGTCACATACCATACATGACTTTCCATAAAAAAAAATATACAATGGTTCTTATGTTGTATTTACCATGAATAAACTGTACTTCATGGTTTATTGCCTTCATGCAGCAGTTAAATACTTCCTTTATTCTTATGGTGTAATTACTGTAAGTACACTTTAATAATTTTTTTTCATCCATATTCACCATTTGCTGCATTAGCGAGGTAGTGTTAAGAACAGAGGACTGAGCCTTAGAGGGAATCATGAATAAACTGCATTCATGGTTTACTGCATTATCTTTTTTGGCTATTACACAAACATCTGTAAAAAAGAAGGCATTGGTAAAGTTCTGCAATCAACTTATACACAGCATAAAATACTGTCGTCCTACATAATTTTGAAAGCCGTTTTTCTGGTTCAGCAAGTCAAATTTATCACAAAAATGTTTTTATATTAGCATTACTAAAAAAGTTGAATTTTATGTTAGTGAATCAGTCCTAGTTGAGGCACAAAACAATAATCATGTAATGGATGTGGCAGCTGAGAGGAGTAGTGTTATTCATCAAGCAAAATGTGCAGTGAGCACTTCACGCTAGCCATGTTATTTTGGCTAAATCCCATTGTAGGTATGTAGGTAGGTTGATACTCACATCTCATTCCTTCTATCATCCCATATAGGCACCCAACTTAATTCATATTTTTTCATCTAAAAGACAGCAATAATGACAGTAGAGCATGATAATGAGTAATGTAAATAAAACATAATTTTGAATGTTCACTTATCTCTTAAGACATAATCAAGCACTTACTGTCTATCTGTCTGATAGGAAAACTACCAAAATATTTAAATGATCCCTTTGCAGTCACTCCTCCACTCTGTGTAGCAATATCAGTTCGGAAGCACTGTGCACATTAAAGCTAGTGCTTACAAACAATCCAAGATAGTAAAAAATAATTGTCTTACATCAGCACCTTCCTTCTTGCATGTCTTTTCTCCTTTCAACAATCCCTCGGCACTGACACCACCTTGCCGACGACGATACTTTCGTAATTCTTTGCTCTCCTCCAATTTCACCCTGGAAATTTCAATATATATAAAAAAATGAAGTCATAATCAAATATGCACAAGGAAATTTAAACTAGAGAAAAATAAGAAATGCCTCGCTATCATATCTTATGAAAAAGTATGTATATAGTTATCCCTGGGGATAGGGGAGAAAGAATACTTCCCACACATTCCTCACATGTCATAGAAGGCGACTAAAAGGGACGGGAGGGGGCTAGAAACCCTCCCCTCCTTGTATTTTAATTTTCTAAAAGCAGAAACAGAAGAAGGAGTCACGTGGGGAGTGCTCATCCTCCTCGAAGGCTCAGATTAGGGTGTCTAAATGTGTGTGGATGTAACCAAGATGAGAAAAAAGGAGAGATAGGTAGTATGTTTGAGGAAAGGAACCTGGATGTTTTGGCTCTGAGTGAAACGAAGCTCAAGGGTAAAGGGGAAGAGTGGTTTGGGAATGTCTTGGGAGTAGAGTCAGGGGTTGGTGAGAGGACAAGAGCAAGGGAAGGAGTAGCACTACTCCTGAAACAGGAGTGGTGGGAGTATGTGATAGAGTGTAAGAAAGTATACTCTAGATTGATATTGGTAAAACTGAAAGCTGATGGAGAGAGATGGGTGATTATTGGTGCATATGCACCTGGGCATGAGAAGAAAGTTCATGAGAGGCAAGTGATTTGGGAGCAGCTGAATGAGTGTGCGAGTGGTTTTGATGCATGAGACCGGGTTATAGTGATGGGTGATTTGAATGCAAAGGTGAGTAATGTGGCAGTTGAGGGAATAATTGGTATACATGAGGTGTTCAGTGTTGTAAATGGAAATGGTGAAGAGCTTGTAGATTTATGTGCTAAAAAAGGACTGGTGATTGGGAATACCTGGTTTAAAAAGAGAGATATACATAAGTATACGTATGTAAGTAGGAGAGATGGCCAGAGAGTGTTACTGGATTATGTGTTAATTGATAGGTGTGCGAAAGAGAGACTTTTGGATGTTAATGTACTGAGAGGTGCAACTGGAGGGATGTCTGATCATTATCTTGTGGAGGCGAAGGTGAAGATTTGTGGAGGTTTTCAGAAAAGAAGAGAGAATGTTGGGGTGAAGAGAGTGGTGAGAGTAAGTGAGCTTGAGAAGGAGACTTGTGTCAGGAAGTACCAGGAGAGACTGAGTACAGAACGGAAAAAGGTGGGAACAAAGGAGGTAAGGGGAGTGGGGGAGGAATGGGATGTATTTAGGGAAGCAGTGATGGATTGCGCAAAAGATGCTTGTGGCATGAGAAGCGTGGGAGGTGGGCAGATTAGAAAGGGTAGTGAGTGGTGGGATGAAGAAGTAAGATTATTAGTGAAAGAGAAGAGAGAGGCATTTGGACGATTTTTGCAGGGAAATAATGCAAATGAGTGGGAGATGTATAAAAGAAAGAGACAGGAGGTCAAGAGAAAGGCGCAAGAGGTGAAAAAGAGGGCAAATAAGAGTTGGGGTGAGAGAGTATCATTAAATTTTAGGGAGAATAAAAAGATGTTTTGGAGGGAGGTAAATAAAGTGCATAAGACAAGGGAACAAATGGGAACTTTAGTGAAGGGGCAAATGGGGAGGTGATAATAAGTAGGGGTGATGTGAGAAGGAGATGGAGTGAGTATTTTGAAGGTTTGTTGAATGTGTTTGATGATAGAGTGGTAGATATAGGGTGTTTTGGTCGAGGTGTGCAAAGTGAGAGGGTTAGGGAAAATGATTTGGTAAACAGAGAAGAGGTAATAAAAGCTTTGCGGAAGATGAAAGCCGGCAAGGCAGCGGGTTTGGATGGTGCTGCAGTGGAATTTATTAAAAAGGGGGGTGACTATTGTTAACTGGTTGGTAAGGTTATTTAATGTATGTATGATTCATGGTTAGGTGTCTGAGGACTGGCGGAATGCTTGCATAGTAATACTGTACAAAGGAAAAGGGGATAAGAGTGAGTGCTCAAATTACAGAGGCAAAAGTTTGTTGAGTATTCCTGGTAAATTATATGGGAGGGTATTGATTGAGAGGGTGAAGGCATATACAGAGCATTAGATTGGGGAATAGCAGTGTGGTTTCAGAAGTGGTAGAGGATGTGTGGATCAGGTGTTTGCTTTGAAGAATGTATGTGAGAAATACTTAGAAAAGCAAATGGATTTGTATGTAGCATTTATGGATCTGGAGAAGGCATATGATAGAGTTGATAGAGATGCTCTGTGGAAGGTATTAAGAATATATGGTGTGGGAGGCAAGTTGTTAAAAGCAGTGAAAAGTTTTTATAGGGGATGTAAGGCATGTGTACGTGTAGGAAGAGAGTAAAGTGATTGGTTGTCAGTGAATGTAGGTTTGCGGCAGGGGTGTGTGATGTCTCCATGGTTGTTTAATTTGTTTATGGATGGGGTTGTTAGAGAGGTGAATGCAAGAGTTTTGGAAAGAGGGGCAAGTATGCAGTCTGTTGTAGATGAGAGAGCTTGGGAAGTGAGTCAGCTGTTGTTCACTGATGATGCAGCGCTGGTGGCTGATTCATGTGAGAAACTGCAGAAGCTGGTGACTGAGTTTGGAAAAAAGTGTGAAAGAAGAAAGTTGAGAGTAAATGTGAATAAGACCAAGGTTATTGGGTACAGTAGCGTTGAGGGTCAAGTCAATTGGGAGGTAAGTTTGAATGGAGAAAAACTGGAGGAAGTGAAGTGTCTTAGATATTTGGGAGTGGATTTGGCAGCGGATGGAACCATGGAAGCGGAAGTGAATCATAGGGTGGGGGAGGGGGCGAAAATTCTGGGAGCCTTGAAGAATGTGTGGAAGTCAAGAACATTATCTAGGAAAGCAAAAATGGGTATGTTTGAAGGAATAGTGGTTCCAACAATGTTATATGGTTGCGAGGCGTGGGCTATGGATAGAGTTGTGCGCAGGAGGGTGGATGTGCTGGAAATGAGATGTTTGAGGACAATATATGGTGTGAGATGGTTTGATCGAGTAAGTAATAATAGGGTAAGAGAGTTGTGTGGTAATAAAAAGAGTGTGGTTGAGAGAGCAGAAGAGGGTGTTTTGAAATGGTTTGGTCACATGGAGAGAATGAGTGTGGAAAGATTGACCAAGAGGATATATGTGTCAGAGGTGGAGGGAACGAGGAGAAGTGGGAGACCAAATTGGAGGTGGAAAGATGGAGTGAAAAAGATTTTGAGTGATCGGGGCCTGAACATGCAGGAGGGTGAAAGGCGTGCAAGGAATAGAGTGAATTGGAACGATGTGGTATACCAGGGTCGATATGCTGTCAATGGATTGAACCAGTACATGTGAAGCGTCTGGGGTAAACCATGGAAAGTTCTGTGGGGCTTGGATGTGGAAAGGGAGCTGTGGTTTCGGTGCATTATTACATGACAGCTAGAGACTGAGTGTGAACGAATGTGGCCTTTGTTGTCTTTTCCTAGCGCTACCTCGCACACATGAGGGGGGGAGGGGGTTATTCCATGTGTGGCGAGGTGGCGATGGGAATGAATAAGGCAGACAGTATGAATTATGTACATGTGTATATATGTATATGTTTGTGTGTGTATATATATGTATACAATGAGATGTATAGGTATGTATATTTGCGTGTGTGAACGTGTATGTATATACATGTGTATGTGGGTGGGTTGGGCCATTCTTTCGCCTGTTTCCTTGCGCTACCTCGCTAATGTGGGAGACAGCAACAAAGCAAAAGCAAAGCAAAAATATTTTTCATACTTATTGGCTGTTTCCCACAATAGTGTTGTAGTACTGAGAACAGATGTAGAATGATCTTATTTGCTCAGATCCACTCTTTAGCTATCATGTATGATGCACTGAAACAGAGACCCTTCTCCACAACAAGGCCCTTGACTGCTTCATATGTCCTGTTTCATACATGCCTCACACTCTCAAGCATGCTCAGGCTGCAATCACTCAAAGCATCTTTCACTCCAACCTTCCCATCTCCACCTCAGTATCCCCTTTCTCCTTATTCCCTTTACTTCTGATATGTATATCTAAGTCAGCCTCTCCTCATTCATCCTCTCCATATGTCCACACCTATTAGCACATCCTCTTCGGCTTACTCATACATACTCCTCTTACTACTACACTTTCACCCTATCAGTTCTTTATCAGTCAACCCTCATCTCTCAGTACATGTGTATATATGTATATGTCTGTGTGTGTATATATATGTGTACATTGAGAGGTATAGGTATGTATATTTGTGTGTGAGGACGTGTATGTATATACATGTGTATATGGGTGGGTTGGGCCATTCTTTCGTCTGTTTCCTTGCGCTACCTCGCTAATGTGTGAGACAGCGACAAAGCAAAATAAATAAATAAATAAATATATATAAATATGGATGTTTTTGCCACCCCGCACACATGAAATAACAACTCCCTCCCCCTCATGCGCACAAGGTAGCGCTAGGAAAAGACAACAAAGGCCACATTCGTTCACACTCAGGCTGTCATGTAATAATGCATCGAAACTACAGCTCCCTTTCCAAATCCAGGCCCCACAGAACTTTCCATGGTTTAAACCAGATGCTTCACATGCACCGGTTCAATCCATTGACAGCACGTCAACCCCAGTATACCACATCATTCCAGCTCACTCTATTCCTTGCATGCCTTTCACCCTCCTGCATGTTCAGGCCCCGATCACTCAAAATCTTTTTCACTCCATCTTTCCACCTCCAATTTGGTCTCCCACTTCTCCTCGTTCCCTCCACCTTTGACACATATATCCTCTTGGTCAATCTTTCCTCACTCATTCTCCCTATTTGACCAAATCATTTCAAAACACCCTCTTCTGCTCTCTCAACAACACTCTCTTTATTGCCACACATCTCTCTTACCCTATTATTACTCACTCGATCAAACCATCTCACACCATATATTGTCCTCAAACATCTCATTTCCAGCACATCCACCCTCCTGTGCACAACTCTATCCATAGCCCACGCCTCGCAACCATAAAACATTGTTGGAACCACTATTCCTTTAAACATACCAATTTTTGCTTTCCGAGATAATGTTCTCTACTTCCACACATTCTTCAATGCTCCCAGAATTTTTGCCCCCTCCCCCACCCTATGATTCACTTCCACTTCCATGGTTCCATCTGCTGCCAAATCCACTCCATGATATCTAAAACACTTCACTTCCTCCAATTCTTCTCCATTGAAACTTACCTCCCAATTGACTTGTCCCTCAACCCTACTGTACCAAATAACCTTGCTCTTATTCACATTTACTCTCAGCTTTCTTCTTTCACACACTTTACCAAACTCAGTCACCAGCTTCTGCAGTTTCTCACATGCATCAGCCACCAGCACTGTATCTTCAACGAACAACAACTGACTCACTTCCCAAGCTTTCTCATCCACAACAGACTGCATACTTGCCCCTCTTTCCAAAACGCTTGCATTCACTTCCCTAACAACCCCATCCATAAAAAAATTAAACAACCATGGAGACATCACACACTCCTGCCGCAAACCTACATTAGCTGAGAACCAATCACTTTCCTCTCTTCCTACACGTACACATACCTTATATCCTCGATAAAACCTTTTCACTGCTTCTAACAACTTGCCTCCCACACCATATATTCTTAATACTTTCCAGAGAGCATCTCTATCAACTCTATCATATGCCTTCTCCAGATCCATAAATGCTACATACAAATCCATTTGCTTATATATATATATATATATATATATATATATATTTTTTTTTTCATACTATTCGCCATTTCCCACGTCAGCAAGGTAGCGTTAAGAACAGAGGACTGAGCCTCTGAGGGAATATCCTCACTTGGCCCCCTCCTCCGTTCCTTCATCAAGAAAACTAAAAATGAGAGGGGAGGATTTCCAGCCCCCCGCTCCCTTCCCTTTTAGTCGCCTTCTACGACACGCAAGGAATACGTGGGAAGTATTCTTTCTCCCCTATCCCCAGGGTTATAATAATAATAATAATAATAATAATAATAATAATAATAATAATAATAATAATAATAATTTTTTTTTTTTTTTATACTTTGTCGCTGTCTCCCACGTTTGCGAGGTAGCGCAAAGAAACAGACGAAAGAAAATGGCCCAACCCCCCCATACACATGTATATACATACGTCCACACACGCAAATATACATACCTACACAGCTTTCCATGGTTTACGCCAGACGCTTCACATGCCTTGATTCAATCCACTGACAGCACGTCAACCCCGGTATACCACATCGCTCTAATTCACTCTATTCCTTGCCCTCCTTTCACCCTCCTGCATGTTCAGGCCCCGATCACACAAAATCTTTTTCACTCCATCTTTCCACCTCCAATTTGGTCTCCCTCTTCTCCTTGCTCCCTCCACCTCCGACACATATATCCTCTTGGTCAATCTTTCCTCACTCATTCTCTCCATGTGCCCAAACCACTTCAAAACACCCTCTTCTGCTCTCTCAACCACGCTCTTTTTATTTCCACACATCTCTCTTACCCTTACGTTACTCACTCGATCAAACCACCTCACACCACACATTGTCCTCAAACATCTCATTTCCAGCACATCCATCCTCCTGCGCACAACTCTATCCATAGCCCACACCTCGCAACCATACAACATTGTTGGAACCACTATTCCTTCAAACATACCCATTTTTGCTTTCCGAGATAATGTTCTCGACTTCCACACATTCTTCAAGGCCCCCAGAATTTTCGCCCCCTCCCCCATGCTATGATCCACTTCCGCTTCCATGGTTCCATCCGCTGCCAGATCCACTCCCAGATATCTAAAACACTTCACTTCCTCCAGTTTTTCTCCATTCAAACTCACCTCCCAATTGACTTGACCCTCAACCCTACTGTACCTAATAACCTTGCTCTTATTCACATTTACTCTTAACTTTCTTCTTCCACACACTTTACCAAACTCAGTCACCAGCTTCTGCAGTTTCTCACATGAATCAGCCACCAGCGCTGTATCATCAGCGAACAACAACTGACTCACTTCCCAAGCTCTCTCATCCCCAACAGACTTCATACTTGCCCCTCTTTCCAAAACTCTTGCATTTACCTCCCTAACAACCCCATCCATAAACAAATTAAACAACCATGGAGACATCACACACCCCTGCCGTAAACCTACATTCACTGAGAACCAATCACTTTCCTCTCTTCCTACACGTACACATGCCTTACATATATATATATATATATATATATATATATATATCATCAGATTGGGGAAGAGCAGTGTGGTTTCAGAAGTGGTAGAGGATGTGTGGATCAGGTGTTTGCTTTGAAGAATGTATGTGAGAAATACTTAGAAAAGCAAATGGATTTGTATGTAGCATTTATAGATCTGGAGAAGGCATATGATAGAGTTGATAGAGATGCTCTGTGGAAGGTATTAAGAATATATGGTGTGGGAGGCAAGTTGTTAGAAGCAGTGAAAAGTTTTTATCGAGGATGTAAGGCATGTGTACGTGTAGGAAGAGAGGAAAGTGATTGGTTCTCAGTGAATGTAGGTTTGCGGCAGGGGTGTGTGATGTCTCCATGGTTGTTTAATTTGTTTATGGATGGGGTTGTTAGGGAGGTAAATGCAAGAGTTTTGGAAAGAGGGGCAAGTATGAAGTCTGTTGGGGATGAGAGAGCTTGGGAAGTGAGTCAGTTGTTGTTCGCTGATGATACAGCGCTGGTGGCGGATTCATGTGAGAAACTGCAGAAGCTGGTGACGGAGTTTGGTAAAGTGTGTGGAAGAAGAAAGTTAAGAGTAAATGTGAATAAGAGCAAGGTTATTAGGTACAGTAGGGTTGAGGGTCAAGTCAATTGGGAGGTGAGTTTGAATGGAGAAAAACTGGAGGAAGTGAAGTGTTTTAGATATCTGGGAGTGGATCTGTCAGCGGATGGAACCATGGAAGCGGAAGTGGATCATAGGGTGGGGGAGGGGGCGAAAATTTTGGGAGCCTTGAAAAATGTGTGGAAGTCGAGAACATTATCTCGGAAAGCAAAAATGGGTATGTATGAAGGAATAGTGGTTCCAACAATGTTGTATGGTTGCGAGGCGTGGGCTATGGATAGAGTTGTGCGCAGGAGGATGGATGTGCTGGAAATGAGATGTTTGAGGACAATGTGTGGTGTGAGGTGCTTTGATCGAGTTAGTAACGTAAGGGTAAGAGAGATGTGTGGAAATAAAAAGAGCGTGGTTGAGAGAGCAGAAGAGGGTGTTTTGAAATGGTTTGGGCACATGGAGAGAATGAGTGAGGAAAGATTGACCAAGAGGATATATGTGTCGGAGGTGGAGGGAACGAGGAGAAGAGGGAGACCAAATTGGAGGTGGAAAGATGGAGTGAAAAGGATTTTGTGTGATCGGGGCCTGAACATGCAGGAGGGTGAAAGGAGGGCAAGGAATAGAGTGAATTGGAGCGATGTGGTATACAGGGGTTGACGTGCTGTCGGTGGATTGAATCAAGGCATGTGAAGCGTCCGGGGTAAACCATGGAAAGCTGTGTAGGTATGTATATTTGCGTGTGTGGACGTGTGTATGTACATGTGTATGGGGGGGGGGTTGGGCCATTTCTTTCGTCTGTTTCCTTGCGCTACCTCGCAACCGCGGGAGACAGCGACGAGGTATAAAAAAAAAAAAAATATATATATATATATATATATATTTTTTTTTTTTTTTTTTTTTTTTATACTTTGTCGCTGTCTCCCGCGTTTGCGAGGTAGCGCAAGGAAACAGACGAAAGAAATAGCCCAACCCCCCCCATACACATGTACATACACACGTCCACACACACAAATATACATACCTACACAGCTTTCCATGGTTTACCCCGGACGCTTCACATGCCTTGATTCAATCCACTGACAGCACGTCAACCCCTGTATACCACATCGCTCCAATTCACTCTATTCCTTGCCCTCCTTTCACCCTCCTGCATGTTCAGGCCCCGATCACACAAAATCTTTTTCACTCCATCTTTCCACCTCCAATTTGGTCTCCCTCTTCTCCTCGTTCCCTCCACCTCCGACACATATATCCTCTTGGTCAATCTTTCCTCACTCATTCTCTCCATGTGCCCAAACCATTTTAAAACACCCTCTTCTGCTCTCTCAACCACGCTCTTTTTATTTCCACACATCTCTCTTACTCTTACGTTACTTACTCGATCAAACCACCTCACACCACACATTGTCCTCAAACATCTCATTTCCAGCACATCCATCCTCCTGCGCACAACTCTATCCATAGCCCACGCCTCGCAACCATACAACATTGTTGGAACTACTATTCCTTCAAACATACCCATTTTTGCTTTCCGGGATAATGTTCTCGACTTCCACACATTTTTCAAGGCTCCCAAAATTTTCGCCCCCTCCCCCACCCTATGATCCACTTCCGCTTCCATGGTTCCATCCGCTGACAGATCCACTCCCAGATATCTAAAACACTTCACTTCCTCCAGTTTTTCACCATTCAAACTCACCTCCCAATTGACTTGACCCTCAACCCTACTGTACCTAATAACCTTGCTCTTATTCACATTTACTCTTAACTTTCTTCTTCCACACACTTTACCAAACTCCGTCACCAGCTTCTGCAGTTTCTCACATGAATCCGCCACCAGCGCTGTATCATCAGCGAACAACAACTGACTCACTTCCCAAGCTCTCTCATCCCCAACAGACTTCATACTTGCCCCTCTTTCCAAGACTCTTGCATTTACCTCCCTAACAACCCCATCCATAAACAAATTAAACAACCATGGAGACATCACACACCCCTGCCGCAAACCTACATTCACTGAGAACCAATCACTTTCCTCTCTTCCTACACGTACACATGCCTTACATCCTCGATAAAAACTTTTCACTGCTTCTAACAACTTGCCTCCCACCCCATATATTCTTAATACCTTCCACAGAGCATCTCTATCAACTCTATCATATGCCTTCTCCAGATCCATAAATGCTACATACAAATCCATTTGCTTTTCTAAGTATTTCTCACATACATTCTTCAAAGCAAACACCTGATCCACACATCCTCTACCACTTCTGAAACCACACTGCTCTTCCCCAATCTGATGCTCTGTACATGCCTTCACCCTCTCAATCAATACCCTCCCATATAATTTACCAGGAATACTCAACAAACTTATACCTCTGTAATTTGAGCACTCACTCTTATCCCCTTTGCCTTTGTACAATGGCACTATGCACGCATTCTGCCAATCCTCAGGTACCTCACCATGAGTCATACATACATTAAATAACCTTACCAACCAGTCAACAATACAGTCACCCCCTTTTTGAATAAATTCCACAGCAATACCATCCAGACCTGCTGCCTTGCCGGCTTTCATCTTCCGCAAAGCTTTTACTACCTCTTCTCTGTTTACCAAATCATTTTCCCTAACCCTCTCACTTTGCACACCACCTCGACCCAAACACCCTATATCTGCCACTCTGTCATCAGACACATTCAACAAACCTTCAAAATACTCATTCCATCTCCTTCTCACATCACCATTACTTGTTATCACCTCCCCATTTGCGCCCTTCACTGAAGTTCCCATTTGCTCCCTTGTCTTACGCACCCTATTTACCTCCTTCCAGAACATCTTTTTATTCTCCCTAAAATTTACTGATAGTCTCTCACCCCAACTCTCATTTGCCCTTTTTTTCACCTCTTGCACCTTTCTCTTGACCTCCTGTCTCTTTCTTTTATACTTCTCCCACTCAATTGCATTTTTTCCCTGCAAAAATCGTCCAAATGCCTCTCTCTTCTCTTTCACTAATACTCTTACTTCTTCATCCCACCACTCACTACCCTTTCTAAACAGCCCACCTCCCACTCTTCTCATGCCACAAGCATCTTTTGCGCAATCCATCACTGATTCCCTAAATACATCCCATTCCTCCCCCACTCCCCTTACTTCCATTGTTCTCATATATATATATATATATATATATATATATATATATATATATATATATATATATATATATATATATATAAATATAAGAGGGCAAATGAGAGTTGGGGTGAGAGAGTATCATTAAATTTTAGGGAGAATAAAAAGATGTTCTGGAAGGAGGTAAATAAAGTGCTTAAGACAAAGGAGCAAATGGGAACTTCAGTGAAGGGCGCTAATGGGGAGGTGATAACAAGTAGTGGTGATGTGAGAAGGAGATGGAGTGAGTATTTTGAAAGTTTGTGGAATGTGTTTGATGATAGAGTAGCAGATATAGGGTGTCTTGGTCGAGGTGGTGTGCAAAGTGAGAGGATTGGGGAAAATGATTTGGTAAACAGAGAAGAGGTAGTAAAAGCTTTGCAGAAGATGAAAGCTGGCAAGGCAGCAGGTTTGGATGGTATTGCAGTGGAATTTATTAAAAAAGGGGGTGACTGTATCATTGACTGGTTGGTAAGGTTATTTAATGTATGTATGACTCATGGTGAGGTGCCTGAGGATTGGCGGAATGCGTGCATAGTGCCATTGTACAAAGGCAAAGGGGATAAGAGTGAGTGCTCAAATTACAGAGGTATAAGTTTGTTGAGTATTCCCGGTAAATTATATGGGAGGGTATTGATTGAGAGGGTGAAGGCATGTACAGAGCATCAGATTGGGGAAGAGCAGTGTGGTTTCAGAGGTGGTAGAGGATGTGTGGATCAGGTGTTTGCTTTGAAGAATGTATGTGAGAAATACTTAGAAAAGCAAATGGATTTGTATGTAGCATTCATGGATCTGGAGAAGGCATATGATAAGGTTGATAGAGATGTTCTGTGGAAGGTATTAAGAATATATGGTGTGGGAAGCAAGTTGTTAGAGGTAGTGAAAAGTTTTTATCGAGGATGTAAGGCATGTGTACGTGTAGGAAGAGAGGAAAGTGATTGGTTCTCAGTGAATGTAGGTTTGCGGCAGGGGTGTGTGATGTCTCCATGGTTGTTTAATTTGTTTATGGATGGGGTTGTTAGGGAGGTGAATGCAAGAGTTTTGGAAAGAGGGGCAAGTATGAAGTCTGTTGGGGATGAGAGAGCTTGGGAAGTGAGTCAGTTGTTGTTCACTGATGATACAGCGCTGGTGGCTGATTCATGTGAGAAACTGCAGAAGCTGGTGACTGAGTTTGGTAAAGTGTGTGAAAGAAGAAAGTTAAGAGTAAATGTGAATAAGAGCAAGGTTATTAGGTACAGTAGGGTTGAGGGTCAAGTCAATTGGGAGGTAAGTTTGAATGGAGAAAAACTGGAGGAAGTAAAGTGTTTTAGATATCTGGGAGTGGATCTGGCAGCGGATGGAACCATGGAAGCGGAAGTGGATAATAGGGTGGGGAAGGGGGCGAAAATTCTGGGAGCCTTGAAGAATGTGTGGAAGTCGAGAACATTATCTCGGAAAGCAAAAATGGGTATGTTTGAAGGAATAGTGGTTCCAACAATGTTGTATGGTTGCGAGGCGTGGGCTATGAATAGAGTTGTGCGCAGGAGGATGGATGTGCTGGAAATGAGATGTTTGAGGACAATGTGTGGTGTGAGGTGGTTTGATCGAGTAAGTAGCGTAAGGGTAAGAGAGATGTGTGGAAATAAAAAGAGCGTGGTTGAGAGAACAGAAGAGGGTGTTTTGAAATGGTTTGGGCACATGGAGAGAATGAGTGAGGAAAGATTGACCAAGAGGATATATGTGTCGGAGGTGGAGGGAACGAGGAGAAGTGGGAGACCAAATTGGAGGTGGAAAGATGGAGTGAAAAGATTTTGTGTGATTGGGGCCTGAACATGCAGAAGGGTGAAAGGAGGGCAAGGAATAGAGTGAATTGGATCGATGTGGTATACCGGGGTTGACGTGCTGTCAGTGGGTTTAATCAGGGCATGTGAAGCATCTGGGGTAAACCATGGAAAGCTGTGTAGGTATGTATATTTGCGTGTGTGGACGTATGTATATACATGTGTATGGGGGTGGGTTGGGCCATTTCTTTCGTCTGTTTCCTTGCGCTACCTCGCAAACACGGGAGACAGCGACGAGGTATAAAAAAAAAAAAATATATATATATATATATATATATATTTTTTTTTTTTTTTTTTTTTTTTATACTTTGTCGCTGTCTCCCGCGTTTGCGAGGTAGCGCAAGGAAACAGACGAAAGAAATAGCCCAACCCCCCCCATACACATGTACATACACACGTCCACACACACAAATATACATACCTACACAGCTTTCCATGGTTTACCCCGGACGCTTCACATGCCTTGATTCAATCCACTGACAGCACGTCAACCCCTGTATACCACATCGCTCCAATTCACTCTATTCCTTGCCCTCCTTTCACCCTCCTGCATGTTCAGGCCCCGATCACACAAAATCTTTTTCACTCCATCTTTCCACCTCCAATTTGGTCTCCCTCTTCTCCTCGTTCCCTCCACCTCCGACACATATATCCTCTTGGTCAATCTTTCCTCACTCATTCTCTCCATGTGCCCAAACCATTTTAAAACACCCTCTTCTGCTCTCTCAACCACGCTCTTTTTATTTCCACACATCTCTCTTACCCTTACGTTACTTACTCGATCAAACCACCTCACACCACACATTGTCCTCAAACATCTCATTTCCAGCACATCCATCCTCCTGCGCACAACTCTATCCATAGCCCACGCCTCGCAACCATACAACATTGTTGGAACTACTATTCCTTCAAACATACCCATTTTTGCTTTCCGGGATAATGTTCTCGACTTCCACACATTTTTCAAGGCTCCCAAAATTTTCGCCCCCTCCCCCACCCTATGATCCACTTCCGCTTCCATGGTTCCATCCGCTGACAGATCCACTCCCAGATATCTAAAACACTTCACTTCCTCCAGTTTTTCACCATTCAAACTCACCTCCCAATTGACTTGACCCTCAACCCTACTGTACCTAATAACCTTGCTCTTATTCACATTTACTCTTAACTTTCTTCTTCCACACACTTTACCAAACTCCGTCACCAGCTTCTGCAGTTTCTCACATGAATCCGCCACCAGCGCTGTATCATCAGCGAACAACAACTGACTCACTTCCCAAGCTCTCTCATCCCCAACAGACTTCATACTTGCCCCTCTTTCCAAGACTCTTGCATTTACCTCCCTAACAACCCCATCCATAAACAAATTAAACAACCATGGAGACATCACACACCCCTGCCGCAAACCTACATTCACTGAGAACCAATCACTTTCCTCTCTTCCTACACGTACACATGCCTTACATCCTCGATAAAAACTTTTCACTGCTTCTAACAACTTGCCTCCCACCCCATATATTCTTAATACCTTCCACAGAGCATCTCTATCAACTCTATCATATGCCTTCTCCAGATCCATAAATGCTACATACAAATCCATTTGCTTTTCTAAGTATTTCTCACATACATTCTTCAAAGCAAACACCTGATCCACACATCCTCTACCACTTCTGAAACCACACTGCTCTTCCCCAATCTGATGCTCTGTACATGCCTTCACCCTCTCAATCAATACCCTCCCATATAATTTACCAGGAATACTCAACAAACTTATACCTCTGTAATTTGAGCACTCACTCTTATCCCCTTTGCCTTTGTACAATGGCACTATGCACGCATTCTGCCAATCCTCAGGTACCTCACCATGAGTCATACATACATTAAATAACCTTACCAACCAGTCAACAATACAGTCACCCCCTTTTTTAATAAATTCCACAGCAATACCATCCAGACCTGCTGCCTTGCCGGCTTTCATCTTCCGCAAAGCTTTTACTACCTCTTCTCTGTTTACCAAATCATTTTCCCTAACCCTCTCACTTTGCACACCACCTCGACCCAAACACCCTATATCTGCCACTCTGTCATCAGACACATTCAACAAACCTTCAAAATACTCATTCCATCTCCTTCTCACATCACCATTACTTGTTATCACCTCCCCATTTGCGCCCTTCACTGAAGTTCCCATTTGCTCCCTTGTCTTACGCACCCTATTTACCTCCTTCCAGAACATCTTTTTATTCTCCCTAAAATTTACTGATAGTCTCTCACCCCAACTCTCATTTGCCCTTTTTTTCACCTCTTGCACCTTTCTCTTGACCTCCTGTCTCTTTCTTTTATACTTCTCCCACTCAATTGCATTTTTTCCCTGCAAAAATCGTCCAAATGCCTCTCTCTTCTCTTTCACTAATACTCTTACTTCTTCATCCCACCACTCACTACCCTTTCTAAACAGCCCACCTCCCACTCTTCTCATGCCACAAGCATCTTTTGCGCAATCCATCACTGATTCCCTAAATACATCCCATTCCTCCCCCACTCCCCTTACTTCCATTGTTCTCATATATATATATATATATATATATATATATATATATATATATATATATATATATATATATATATATATAAATATAAGAGGGCAAATGAGAGTTGGGGTGAGAGAGTATCATTAAATTTTAGGGAGAATAAAAAGATGTTCTGGAAGGAGGTAAATAAAGTGCTTAAGACAAAGGAGCAAATGGGAACTTCAGTGAAGGGCGCTAATGGGGAGGTGATAACAAGTAGTGGTGATGTGAGAAGGAGATGGAGTGAGTATTTTGAAAGTTTGTGGAATGTGTTTGATGATAGAGTAGCAGATATAGGGTGTCTTGGTCGAGGTGGTGTGCAAAGTGAGAGGATTGGGGAAAATGATTTGGTAAACAGAGAAGAGGTAGTAAAAGCTTTGCAGAAGATGAAAGCTGGCAAGGCAGCAGGTTTGGATGGTATTGCAGTGGAATTTATTAAAAAAGGGGGTGACTGTATCATTGACTGGTTGGTAAGGTTATTTAATGTATGTATGACTCATGGTGAGGTGCCTGAGGATTGGCGGAATGCGTGCATAGTGCCATTGTACAAAGGCAAAGGGGATAAGAGTGAGTGCTCAAATTACAGAGGTATAAGTTTGTTGAGTATTCCCGGTAAATTATATGGGAGGGTATTGATTGAGAGGGTGAAGGCATGTACAGAGCATCAGATTGGGGAAGAGCAGTGTGGTTTCAGAGGTGGTAGAGGATGTGTGGATCAGGTGTTTGCTTTGAAGAATGTATGTGAGAAATACTTAGAAAAGCAAATGGATTTGTATGTAGCATTCATGGATCTGGAGAAGGCATATGATAAGGTTGATAGAGATGTTCTGTGGAAGGTATTAAGAATATATGGTGTGGGAAGCAAGTTGTTAGAGGTAGTGAAAAGTTTTTATCGAGGATGTAAGGCATGTGTACGTGTAGGAAGAGAGGAAAGTGATTGGTTCTCAGTGAATGTAGGTTTGCGGCAGGGGTGTGTGATGTCTCCATGGTTGTTTAATTTGTTTATGGATGGGGTTGTTAGGGAGGTGAATGCAAGAGTTTTGGAAAGAGGGGCAAGTATGAAGTCTGTTGGGGATGAGAGAGCTTGGGAAGTGAGTCAGTTGTTGTTCACTGATGATACAGCGCTGGTGGCTGATTCATGTGAGAAACTGCAGAAGCTGGTGACTGAGTTTGGTAAAGTGTGTGAAAGAAGAAAGTTAAGAGTAAATGTGAATAAGAGCAAGGTTATTAGGTACAGTAGGGTTGAGGGTCAAGTCAATTGGGAGGTAAGTTTGAATGGAGAAAAACTGGAGGAAGTAAAGTGTTTTAGATATCTGGGAGTGGATCTGGCAGCGGATGGAACCATGGAAGCGGAAGTGGATAATAGGGTGGGGAAGGGGGCGAAAATTCTGGGAGCCTTGAAGAATGTGTGGAAGTCGAGAACATTATCTCGGAAAGCAAAAATGGGTATGTTTGAAGGAATAGTGGTTCCAACAATGTTGTATGGTTGCGAGGCGTGGGCTATGAATAGAGTTGTGCGCAGGAGGATGGATGTGCTGGAAATGAGATGTTTGAGGACAATGTGTGGTGTGAGGTGGTTTGATCGAGTAAGTAGCGTAAGGGTAAGAGAGATGTGTGGAAATAAAAAGAGCGTGGTTGAGAGAACAGAAGAGGGTGTTTTGAAATGGTTTGGGCACATGGAGAGAATGAGTGAGGAAAGATTGACCAAGAGGATATATGTGTCGGAGGTGGAGGGAACGAGGAGAAGTGGGAGACCAAATTGGAGGTGGAAAGATGGAGTGAAAAAGATTTTGTGTGATTGGGGCCTGAACATGCAGAAGGGTGAAAGGAGGGCAAGGAATAGAGTGAATTGGATCGATGTGGTATACCGGGGTTGACGTGCTGTCAGTGGGTTTAATCAGGGCATGTGAAGCATCTGGGGTAAACCATGGAAAGCTGTGTAGGTATGTATATTTGCGTGTGTGGACGTATGTATATACATGTGTATGGGGGTGGGTTGGGCCATTTCTTTCGTCTGTTTCCTTGCGCTACCTCGCAAACACGGGAGACAGTGAAAAAGCAAGAAAAAAAATATATATATCTTTTACATGTTCACTGCTTTTTGTATTAGCAAGGAAGCACCAGGAACAGATGAAGAAATGGCTTCATTGCTCACATTCATTCTCTAGGTGTCATAACCACCCATTCAAAGCCAGTCTCCACAGATCTTTTTTGTGGTTTCTCTCAACCACTTCAATCATCCTGATTCAGCCCACTGATAGTGAGTCATCCCCCGCAAACCAAATTACTTCTATTCTCTCTATCCCTTGCATGCCTCATACCCTCTTGTATGTTCAGGCCCCAAACCCTAAAAGCATCTTTCATTCCATCTTTCCACCTCTTCCTTGGTTTACCCCTTTTCCTTGTTCCTTCCATTTTTGACATGTACGCCCTCTAAGTTAACCTCTTCTCAGTTATCCTTTCCATATGTCCAAACCATTTCAGTACATCGTCTTCAGCTTTCGCATACATACTCCTTTTACTACCACACCTCTCTTTTGCCCCTATAATTTCATATTTGACAAACATTACAAACATAATCAGTTCTTGTCTTTCAACAAGCGGTAGCATAGCTGATGAGGATGATTAAAATACTAGGGTATCTGAATATGGCAACTACACTTTGTTCTTTACTTACAAAAGACAATCCTCCTCATTATCATATTCCTCCTCTTCACCTGAGTCTCTTCTTTGTCTGAAATTCTTACTTCTCACTTTCTTGAAAGATATTTTTGGCTTATCAGAAACATGCTCCTCTTGCATTGCTGCCATGGTGTTCTTTTCCAAATTCTCTTTAATGTACTTGAAATGTTTTCAGTTATGAGCTCTAAGTATTTCTTGAGGTTGACCCTTTACTTTTTCTTAACAAAGTCTACTGACTCAGGAACTACTTCTTTACCTTAAACCTGTGTTTCACGAAAATGTTAGATACGTAAGTAAAAGTGTCTATGGTTTAAAATAATTCAATTTAGTATTTACAATAACATTTTCTAAATAGCATAAAGCACTTTATTTATGATCAACTCAATATTTATGATTACAATAAATACAGTTTTCAGCTTTCATAATGATTTTCTTAAGGTATCAGTTCACTGAAAAACAAAAATAAATTCTAGAAAATGAAATATAACAACAGATACTCATACTGTAACCTAGCTAACAAAAAATTTTCAAAAAATTGAAATAAATTTTTCATTCTATTTTCTACCTATCCCATGACCAATTTCTATAAAAGAGTCCTGGTGCTACCCAGGACCTCTTTCTAAAGGTTACTGCTAACTAATGCTGTGGTACTTCCAGTACTTGGAGTATGACGATTTTTGATGGGACTGATCCCCATGATACAGAATTGCCTAAGATGAGTTCTCACTCACAGTTTAAGTTCTTGAGGGATAAGCCCAGTAACATCTTAATATCTATCTAAATGAATCAACAGTTCACAAACATGAGACTATTACATGTAAGTCAGCCTATCACCCTAGACAGTCTAAGACTAGAAATATGAATTATCTGCTTCCATGTTCTCCATGATTGTTGTGGTGCAACATGGGGTGGTGTTCTACATCAAAACCATGACTTTGGTAATTCTTTGCTCATTCTGAATTTCCAGCTGATATCTGATACCATATTCTATCCACAGATGTCACTAGCAACTTCAAACACAACTGGAGAGAATATCACTCGTAACAGTCACCCATAAACTGTCAAAGAGAGAATAACTGTGTCATCATGGCAAGAAGCCTGATCTTTGCAGCAGCTATGCCCTGCAGACAATCTTACAGTTAAAGACACAATTTCTTGTGTATGGTTGTAAACATTTCTGATGAATACTAGGTATATAACATTCTGAATAAATATGTATATACATAATAAAAAAATTGCTCATAAAATATATGTAAATCATGAGTAAGGAGTGTGGATTTAGTGAAATCATCCCTATACAAAACAAAGTACACCATGTGTGTTTAGGTGTAAAATGAAACCACACACACACACACACGCACACACACAAAGAAAAAATCATGTACATACACCGTGAGGATCTATTCACCTTTCCACACCAACAAGAAAGAAAGTATACTACTTGTACTGGGTATTTTCTTCAGTATCATGATATAGATATATTTCATTAGGGATTTTTCTTTTTTAATTCTAAAGTGCATAGGACAACAAGCTCTATGGAAATAATGTGCTATATAAATAGAAGGGAATAAAAAGAAATTCAAACTTCAACAGACCATTGGGTCCTTTCAAGGCTGTTTTTGATTGGGGAAAATAACCGCCGGAAACTCAAAGAGTAGTGCTGTAAAAGTCAGAAGGTATATAGACTATTCAAAGAGAATAACCTGCAAATTGTCATTTTCACTACAGAGGCGTGAATAATGAAAGTCATGGATTTCAAGCAAAGTATCTATCAAGTCTATTCTTAAATTTGCCTCTCTGCTTGGCAAGTTGTTCCATATGTTAACAATACTGTTGAAGAAATTGTACTTTGTCTCATTTGAGGTATATCACTTGCCCATGACTTTGCATCCATTACTACGAGTAAAATCAGATAAATCAAGTCTTAGGTACCTCGATAAATCAAGATCATCAAAGCCTTTGATTGATTTGAATACTCGTATTAGATCTCCCCTTAACCTCTTTTCTAAGCTAAACAGATTCAAGTTGTTTAATCTCATCTCACAGGATTTGTTTCTCATTCCAGGAATCATCTTGGTAATTCATCACTGTCCTCTCTCCATTTTGTCTATTCTTTTTTAATGAAGGGTGACCAAAACTGAACACAATATTCAAGATGTGGATGAACCAATGACTTGTAAAGAGTGAGGATGATTTCCCTGGGTTTAGATTTGAAGGCTTTACCAATGAAACAAGCAAATCTTGTTTACCCTTTTCACTGCTCCTGTGCACTGCTTACTTGGTTTTAGGTCACCAGAGATTAGTACACCCAAGTTTTTTTCCTTAGTTCAACAAAATTTGTTCCGTAGCTTTCCTTTTCATTTTTACCACACATATCTAAAACTTTGCACTTAATATCAAAATTCATTTGCCACTTATGAGCCCAGTTTATCAGTGTCTATGTCAGTTTGAAGCTGTAGATGTTTAAGTTCATTTGTGGATGTATCCCTAAGCTTTGTAACATCAGTGAATTTTCATATCTTTCAGTGCATCCCATTATCAATATCATTATCATATTTGAGTAAGAGAACCAGTTTCAAGACTGATCCTTGTGGCACTCCACTTGTTACGTCTATCCATTCTCAGACTTGACCATTAATCTCTACTCTTTGTTTCTGGTCTGTTAACCAATTTCATATTTACTGAAGTACAACTCCATGAAAGCCAGGTGACTAAATTTTTGCTTGTAATCTTTGATGTGGAACCTTATTGAAAGCTTTTGGAAATTCTATCCAGATAACATGAATTGTTTTACTTTCAACATACAAGTTGATTATATCATAAAAGAAATAAAGCAGATTTGTCAGACATGTGTGATTTCATCTAAAACCATACTGAGAATCACTCATTAAGTGGTAGTCGTCTGAATGGTTTACAATTCTATCTTGAGTGATTTTTTTTTTTTTGCTTTGTCGCTGTCTCCCGCGTTTGCGAGGTAGCGCAAGGAAACAGACAAAAGAAATGGCCCAACCCACCCCCATACACCTGTATATACATACACGTCCACACACGCAAATATACATACCTACACAGCTTTCCATGGTTTACCCCAGACGCTTCACATGCCCTAATTCAATCCACTGACAGCACGTCAACCCCGGTATACCACATCGATCCAATTCACTCTATTCCTTGCCCTCCTTTCACCCTCCTGCATGTTCAGGCCCCGATCACACAAAATCTTTTTCACTCCATCTTTCCACCTCCAATTTGGTCTCCCACTTCTCCTCGTTCCCTCCACCTCCGACAGATATATCCTCTTGGTCAATCTTTCCTCACTCATTCTCTCCATGTGCCCAAACCATTTCAAAACACCCTCTTCTGCTCTCTCAACCACACTCTTTTTATTTCCACACATCTCTCTTACCCTTACGTTACTTACTCGATCAAAGCACCTCACACCACACATTGTCCTCAAACATCTTATTTCCAGCACATCCACCCTCCTGCGCACAACTCTATCCATAGCCCACGCCTCGCAACCATACAAAATTGTTGGAACCACTATTCCTTCAAACATACCCATTTTTGCTTTCCGAGATAATGTTCTCGACTTCCACACATTCTTCAAGGCTCCCAGGATTTTCGCCCCCTCTCCCACCCTATGATCCACTTCCGCTTCCATGGTTCCATCCGCTGCCAGATCCACTCCCAGATATCTAAAACACTTTACTTCCTCCAGTTTTTCTCCATTCAAACTTACCTCCCATATGACTTGACCCTCAACCCTACTGTACCTAATAACCTTGCTCTTATTCACATTTACTCATAACTTTCTTGAGTGATGGTTTCTATAAGTTTTCCTACCGCATGCGTTTAGCTAATACAATGATAACTTCCAGGCAGTGACTTATTACCTTTTTTGAATATACCGATGTTACATTGGCAAACTTTCATTCATCTAAAACTTTTCCTGGAGCAAGTGACATATTGAAAAAGGCATTCAAAGGCTTAACTATCTCATTTTTTGCCTCTTTTATTGTTCTTGGATAAAACTTATCAAGGCCTGCCATTTTATTTATTCTAATTTTGTTTATGGCTGAAAGTATGTCATTAGCTTTTATGTCAATTTGTTTACGAATGTTCCCCTCTCTTATCAGTGGAACTGGATTTGGGATGTGTTGTGTCTCTGATTATAAACACAGATACAAAAAAGTCATTTAATATTTTAGCCATGACTTCGTTGTCTTGAACCAGTCACAGTTTTCCATATTGACTAGATAATGACTCTTGCTTGTAACACAACTGTAAAAGTTCTTAGGGTTTCTTTTGCTAATTTCAGCAATATTCATCTCATATTAACATTTACTTTGTCATATAACTCTCTCTCTCACAACAAATTTACATACATTACCTTATCATGTTGGTCATTGGATTCTCTTAGCTTCTTTTATGCTACTTTCTTAGGCAACTGGCACTTTCTTACTTCATCATTCCACCACCTTGGTTTTGTTTTAAAAACACCATCTGCTACAAATTGGTACATACGTATATTCCCTCTGCAGCTTTGAAGGTTTTTCTGAAGCTTTTCCAAGCTACATGCATGTCATTTTTACTGTCTATATCATGAACAATGCAAAGATAATTAAAATTTGAAGAACTAAATCTAACATATTTTCAGTATCTCAACTAATTGGATCTGGACACTATCAAGCAAATTTAGGTAGAGTCCATGCCCAGAGATACTAGAAAAGGATTCACCCCATTTAGATATGGGTAAGTTTAAATCTACTATGTAGTGTCTTGTTCATTACAAATTTCTGCTAACTGATCATAACTCTTTCGTCTACCTTTGATGTCTGTGCAAGGGGCCTATAAGCTAGTACTACTGATATTTTCTTATGTAGTTTATCTTTAATTTCTACAAAAATGAAGTTAACATTCCCAATGGCTACAACAGTTTTTTCTGCACAATTTACATGAAAGGTTTAAATACTAAAAAGGATAAAATTTCAGAAACAAAGGACTGAAAAGATAAAACCTGAATCTAAAAGGAACCTGGTGTGGCCCTCAGATCCACAACCTAGGTGGATCAGCAGCAGCAGCTGGAGTTGCTTACTCACTTGTAAATGGTTATAATCTTTTTTACTTTGAGACATGATCTTCACTCATAATTCATAATTTTAACATGTTTCTTTGCATGAGACCATTCAGTGATATCATATACATTAAACTCTGAATAGTAAAAGAGAAAAAGGGAGAGGGGGATATTAAAATGTATTCGTCACACTTGGTGGACAACACTGGATACTTCATAAGTCTTGTTCAACATCCAAGCCACAATACAACTGTGCTCACACCATTTACAAAGAGAATGGGAAATATCTCACACACATCATTCAAACCATCATAAAAAAAGATCTAATGAATATAAGATTTTTTTTTGTGAATTTTCAGAGGGAGTAACAATGTACTTGTAATTGGCTCGTTTATATAACTATTTTACATGGCAAGGACTTCATCAATGGCTCATCAAAGTGCTAAATGAGAAGCTGAGAGATATCTATATAACAGTCTAAACTAAGGGGTTGAAGTCATTAATGGGGACTGCCACATAGCTATGTGGCACAGCAAGAACACTTTGTCTTAAAAGGAAAAAAATGTTATGGTGGAATGAAGATTTAAGGGAAGTGATTCACTGAAAACTTTGGGAGATGAGTCTTTCATAGAATAGTGATTACAGAAGGCAGAGGGGGAACATTCTAAACTTCAATGTAAAATAAGAAAATTGGTGCAAATACATAAAAGGGACTGCTTAGGATTAGATGGTCGTCAAATCATTTTCCTGCCCTGGTTTTTGAAAATAAATTTTCATGTGGTTAAGCAGGTGACTTGACTCTTATTTGCTCCACAAATGTCAACAAATAATGGTCAATTTTCTAATCTCCAACTACTATGGTAAATTCTCTCCACCTCACCCAAAGTATCTCTAGTTATTACACTCTAACTTATTTGTTTTCCTATCTTGTTACTTATCTTTTCACAAGGGCATGTGTACATACTGGGCAATGGCTTTAGTATAGTAATCTATTTATTTTTGGCTCAAAAATAACCACATACAATTTCCCCAACATGCTGATGGTTGCCAGATTATGCCAATTACTCAAGATTTTCATCCAGTACTCTTCACTATGTACTAAATTGTGTACTTAAGTACTGGCCTTCCACAGTTCCTGTGGGCAAATGGTCTTATAGTACTCCCCATATTCAATGACTGTTCATTCCCTTAAGGCTTATAATTACTGAAAATACATTCTCCAGTTTTCAACCAAAAGTTTCTTTCCAACAAGTTGCCTGATGGTGGCTTATTTTCTCCTGCTTTTTTATATTTTCATAATGGATCACACTCAGAGTTATTAACTATGCAATTTGTTATCTTGCCTGGAATTTAGTTATCTTGCTTTCTTTAGTGACTGAGCTCTGGATGGACAAGAGTAGTCTAAACTCAGGCATTCTGAATGGCAACTGCCTCCTATAAGCCCTCTTCACAATGCAACCCTATATTTTTCCCTTTCTACTAATCAATATGGCTCAACTAATAATACCTTTAAGAAACACTGCATCACTGTATCCTACTAATTTGTACTTTCTCTCTTTACTTGTAAACAAGGTTTACAGAGGCTGCATACCATCTCTTCATCTCTGCAGGTGGAGGTGATGTAATTTATTACCTATTTATACTGTACAGGATAGAGATGCTCTGTGGAAGGTATTAAGAATATATGGTGTGGGAGGAAAGTTGTTAGAAGCAGTGAAAAGTTTTTATCGAGGATGTAAGGCATGTGTACGTGTAGGAAGAGAGGAAAGTGATTGGTTCTCAGTGAATGTAGGTTTGCGGCAGGGGTGTGTGATGTCTCCATGGTTGTTTAATTTGTTTATGGATGGGGTTGTTAGGGAGGTGAATGCAAGAGTTTTGGAAAGAGGGGCAAGTATGAAGTCTGTTGGGGATGAGAGAGCTTGGGAAGTGAGTCAGTTGTTGTTCGCTGATGATACAGCGCTGGTGGCTGATTCATGTGAGAAACTGCAGAAGCTGGTGACTGAGTTTGGTAAAGTGTGTGAAAGAAGAAAGTTAAGAGTAAATGTGAATAAGAGCAAGGCTATTAGGTACAGTAGGGTTGAGGGTCAAGTCAATTGGGAGGTGAGTTTGAATGGAGAAAAACTGGAGGAAGTGAAGTGTTTTAGATATCTGGGAGTGGATCTGTCAGCGGATGGAACCATGGAAGCGGAAGTGGATCATAGGGTGGGGGAGGGGGCGAAAATTCTGGGGGCCTTGAAGAATGTGTGGAAGTCGAGAACATTATCTCGGAAAGCAAAAATGGGCATGTTTGAAGGAATAGTGGTTCCAACAATGTTGTATGGTTGCGAGGCGTGGGCTATGGATAGAGTTGTGCGCAGGAGGATGGATGTGCTGGAAATGAGATGTTTGAGGACAATGTGTGGTGTGAGGTGGTTTGATCGAGTAAGTAACGTAAGGGTAAGAGAGATGTGTGGAAATAAAAAGAGCGTGGTTGAGAGAGCAGAAGAGGGTGTTTTGAAATGGTTCGGGCACATGGAGAGAATGAGTGAGGAAAGATTGACCAAGAGAATATATGTGTCGGAGGTGGAGGGAACGAGGAGAAGAGGGAGACCAAATTGGAGGTGGAAAGATGGAGTGAAAAAGATTTTGTGTGATCGGGGCCTGAACATGCAGGAGGGTGAAAGGAGGGCAAGGAATAGAGTGAACTGGAGCGATGTGGTATACCGGGGTTGACGTGCTGTCAGTGGATTGAATCAAGGCATGTGAAGCATCTGGGGTAAACCATGGAAAGCTGTGTAGGTATGTATATTTGCGTGTGTGGACGTATGTATATACATGTGTATGGGGGTGGGTTGGGCCATTTCTTTCGTCTGTTTCCTTGCGCTACCTCGCAAACGCGGGAGACAGCGACAAAGCAAAAAAAAAAAAAAAAAAAAAGAAAAAAAAAAACTGTACAGGAAGAGTTTTTAACTCACTGAGCCCCATCTCTTGAACATTCTCTACTATCATACATTTACTAAACTTATGTATGCTGTCTGCATTAATGATATAACAGAAGTAAGATTTTATACATGTGAAGATGTGATTGTGGATACTGCATGTGGACACAAGCATAAATTTATGTACACTATTAACAGAATTTTACTGCCCTAAATTTATACTTTTTTGATTCATCAATAAACATTATGGGGAAAGTAGATAAGAAGTCAGTAAATGAAACAAAGAAGAAATAATAAAATACATTAATGAGTTTTAACCACACCTTTAACATCTGATAACTTTTCTGAGACTTGAGTGATAAGTGTGTTACCTGGATGTGGGATGAGGACCAACTCGTTATCCATCCCACCAACCCCTTTTCGTCACTTCCACCCACTTGCAAGTGGTCACTCTACTCTCACTCCTTAAGTAACATTCTCTATTTTTGTTCATCTTTTATTCTTTATACCTGAATCCAAGGACTGTAAAGTAGTATTTCAAAAAAAAAAAATTTTCAGCCTTGTCTCCTTTTAAGCAAATTCTCTTTTCATTGTAAATTGTTCCAGCACCAATGACTAAATTTTCCCTAGGAACATTAATAGTAGTACATGCTAGATAAGTTTCAGTTAATTTGTTCAGACTTGGATACACATTTTGCTTCAACTTCCACCAAACCTATTCCTTTTCTGTTTGTGATACTCTTCAATCAGTTTTGATGAGTGAATTTTTACATCATCACTACATCACAGTATTGCAATCACTGAGCCCTGGATTGAGACAGATTTGCCTGCTGAAGCTGTTGCCCCACTTAGTACATTCCATGCTTTTTTCCTTGATGGCTCAAAGGACTTCTTCACTAATTTTTGAGATATTTGAAGAGGAAAAGAATTTTGCTTTGTATTTCAGATATACATTTGTTGCTAAAGCATATTTGTTATTGGTTATTAGGCCATCGAATCTCTTTGATAATTAATTGCATTGCATTAACCATATACAATGTCATCTAATTCCATTCATTCACCTCATACTAAATTTCATGTTATCTGGTCGCTCTATCCCTACAGCTTACAATTCACTGTTCACAACACCAACCTGTTTCAAGAATGAAAAGGTTGTAATTAGGTCACCCCTCACTCTTCTCTTCCAAAGTGAGCAAATCAGAAGACTCTGACTCTTCCCTGTAACTTAGCTTTCTTAATTCTGGCACTTTCTTGGTTGCCCTCCTTAGGACCTTCTCTATTAGTTCTTTGTGTTTCTTAAAGGTGTAGTAACCAAACCTGAGAAACATGTTCTAGCTTTGGTCTTACGTAGGACATAAACAGCTTACCATTTCCTTATCCACACACACTTGAATGCTATTCTAATATTTGCCAGCAAACACATTGTCTCCTTAACCATTTTCCTAATACGAGACTAGTAACAGGTTAGTGATGATGTTGACTCTCAAGCCCTTCTCATGCAAAGAATCTGAAGCTCATTTCCAGTTAGATAGTAATCATATTGAGGCCACTTTTTATTCTGTCCCATAATCACTGCTTTACATTTGCCCAGACTGAACTTCATTAACCATGTGTCTATTTAGGTCAATTTGTAAGATGATGCAAACCTTCTCTGGCAAGTCATTTATTCAGATTAAGAGGAATAATGATCCCAGAGCAGAACTCTGTGGCACTTTTCTGGTCAACTCGACCCAAGCGGAGAAGGCTTCTCTGACATGCATCCTTTGCTCCCTTCCACTGAGATAATCTTCTATACATTGAACACATTTCCCCCTTATTCCTGCCTGGTTGTTCACCTTCTTAATTAGCCTCCAATATGATATCAGTGTCAAATGCTTTCTGGCTGTCCAGATACAAACAATCCACTCATCCTTCCCTTTTGTCTCAGACAGAGCTCACTCTCTCATAGAATTCTAAGTTTGTTACACCTAACCTTTCCCTAAAACAATGTTGTCTCTTTGGTACTTTCTCCTCATTAGAAAGTCATCCATTTCCTTTCTTATAATCTTTTCAAGAACCTAACAGACCACACTTTTTAGTGAGACCAGTCTGTAGTTCAGTGCCTATTCCCAATCTTCTTTATCATATACAGGTATGATGTTTGCCATTTTCCTCTCCCTTAACACTGCATCTCTCCAGTGACATCTTGAACAGTATTTCAGTAGGTTTACTTAGCATGTTTCCACACATCTTCAGCAATTATGATGAAATTTCATCAAAACCATGAACCTTCTATGGATAACAACCTTTTAATATTCTCTTAATATCTAATCTAGACATCTCAATGTTTTCTAAAATCTCCTAATTCCATCTCACTGGTGTTAGGGCTTTAGTGTCTTTCAGCATGAAAACACTTTTGAGCTTATCATTCAGTTCCTAAAATGCTGTCTACAATTCTTCCCTCTGAATCCTTTAGCCTGATTAGCTGCTCTTTAACTGAAAAATGACTCCTGATAAAATTATGGAAAACTTTTGATTTCCTCCAGCTTGTCCACAATATCTTTTTCAATGTTTCTTTGTTCCTTCTTTCTTATCCTGCCTCTCTTGTTTCTTGCTCTCTTATAACTTCAAAATGCTGGCTGGCAGGAGTGCCATCTAATCTTTACCATTGCATATCTCAAAGCCCTTTTGCTTTTTGGAATCTTACATTAAACCATGCTTTCCTCTTACTTACGATTCCACCTGTATTTGTAGCTAGAGTTACCCATGTTCCTACTTTCATCTTAGATTTCACAGAAATTCTTATGACAATGCTCTGGTTCCTTGCAACTGAGCTCCATTTTCCAATTCTTAGTTACTATAAAAATTGTTGAGGTTTGAGTAGTCTTCATAATTATATCTCCTCTTTACGTCTTGTCTCACTTCTATTCTTATAATGTCCTCATTTACTGCACGGTTAAACATGAATATTATTTTTTTTTTTTTTATTATACTTTGTCGCTGTCTCCCGCGTTTGCGAGGTAGTGCAAGGAAACAGACGAAAGAAATGGCCCAACCCCCCCCCATACACATGTATATACATACGTCCACACACGCAAATATACATACCTACACAGCTTTCCATGGTTTACCCCAGACGCTTTACATGCCTTGATTCAATCCACTGACAGCACTTCAACCCCGGTATACCACATCGCTCCAATTCACTCTATTCCTTGCCCTCCTTTCACCCTCCTGCATGTTCAGGCCCCGATCACACAAAATCTTTTTCACTCCATCTTTCCACCTCCAATTTGGTCTCCCTCTTCTCCTCGTTCCCTCCACCTCCGACACATATATCCTCTTGGTCAATCTTTCCTCACTCATTCTCTCCATGTGCCCAAACCACTTCAAAACACCCTCTTCTGCTCTCTCAACCACGCTCTTTTTATTTCCACACATCTCTCTTACCCTTACGTTACTCACTCGATCAAACCACCTCACACCACACATTGTCCTCAAACATCTCATTTCCAGCACATCCATCCTCCTGCGCACAACTCTATCCATAGCCCACGCCTCGCAACCATACAACATTGTTGGAACCACTATTCCTTCAAACATACCCATTTTTGCTTTCCGAGATAATGTTCTCGACTTCCACACATTCTTCAAGGCCCCCAGAATTTTCGCCCCCTCCCCCACCCTATGATCCACTTCCGCTTCCATGGTTCCATCCGCTGCCAGATCCACTCCCAGATATCTAAAACACTTCACTTCCTCCAGTTTTTCTCCATTCAAACTCACCTCCCAATTGACTTGACCCTCAACCCTACTGTACCTAATAACCTTGCTCTTATTCACATTTACTCTTAACTTTCTTCTTCTGGAAGGAGGTAAATAAAGTGTGTAAGACAAGGGAGCAAATGGGAACTTCAGTGAAGGGCGCAAATGGGGAGGTGATAACAAGTAGTGGTGATGTGAGAAGGAGATGGAGTGAGTATTTTGAAGGTTTGTTGAATGTGTTTGATGATAGAGTGGCAGATATAGGGTGTTTTGGTTGAGGTGGTGTGCAAAGTGAGAGGGTTAGGGAAAATGATTTGGTAAAAAGAGAAGAGGTAGTGAAAGCTTTGCGGAAGATGAAAGCCGGCAAGGCAGCAGGTTTGGATGGTATTGCAGTGGAATTTATTAAAAAAGGGGGTGACTGTATTGTTGACTGGTTGGTAAGGTTATTTAATGTATGTATGACTCATGGTGAGGTGCCTGAGGATTGGCAGAATGCGTGCATAGTGCCATTGTACAAAGGCAAAGGGGATAAGGGTGAGTGCTCAAATTACAGAGGTATAAGTCTGTTGAGTATTCCTGGTAAATCATATGGGAGGGTATTGATTGAGAGGGTGAAGGCATGCACAGAGCATCAGATTGGGGAAGAGCAGTGTGGTTTCAGAAGTGGTAGAGGATGTGTGGATCAGGTGTTTGCTTTGAAGAATGTATGTGAGAAATACTTAGAAAAGCAAATGGATTTGTATGTAGCATTTATGGATCTGGAGAAGGCATATGATAGAGTTGATAGAGATGCTCTGTGGAAGGTATTAAGAATATATGGTGTGGGAGGAAAGTTGTTAGAAGCAGTGAAAAGTTTTTATCGAGGATGTAAGGCATGTGTACGTGTAGGAAGAGAGGAAAGTGATTGGTTCTCAGTGAATGTAGGTTTGCGGCAGGGGTGTGTGATGTCTCCATGGTTGTTTAATTTGTTTATGGATGGGGTTGTTAGGGAGGTAAATGCAAGAGTTTTGGAAAGAGGGGCAAGTATGAAGTCAGTTGGGGATGAGAGAGCTTGGGAAGTGAGTCAGTTGTTGTTCGCTGATGATACAGCGCTGGTGGCTGATTCATGTGAGAAACTGCAGAAGCTGGTGACTGAGTTTGGTATGAATATTATATGATTACTTTTTCCAAATGGTGTATCACATACAACATTCTCAATATTTATGCTGGTATGTGTGAGGATAAGATTTAACAATGCTTCTTAAATCTTCCTGTATATATTCCAACATCAACACACCTGTTGCGTGTCTCAAGGACCATGAGTCCCTAAATTTTGATGTTATGTGGCTTGAGGTCTGTCTCCCTACTACCACACTTTTCCTTTGTATTGCCTATTGCTCTCCCAATTCTACAAATTTTACATTTTTCTTTGACTACATAAACTCCTGCCATGAGACTGTGACATCCTTTCATAAGCAAGACAAGGTCCTCTACCTCAGGGATTTCAACTTTCGCCATAAGGAATATTGAATTCCATCCATACAGAAGGTGGAGGGATAGAAGCCCTCATGTTCTCAATTTTCAATGATGAGAGCAAATTATCTCCCACCCTACCCATACTCCTGACCACTGTGACCACTCTCCTAATATTCTGGATATGTTTTTCACCTCTAGTCCATCCCACTGTAAGTACAAAATCTCATCCCCAATTGGTTCATCTGATCACACTCTCATAAATGCATCTATTCTAATGGCACTTCCCCCTCCAGCAGCTCCTATGTGCAAATACTGGCACCTCAACAAAGCTGACTGTAATAAATTATGTAACGTCTTTTCTGACAGATAAATTACTGTCTCCTATGTGGTGATGCTTTTATCTCCGATAAATGCATACCAGAGGTTATTCTTGTGGGAATGGAAGCATTTATCCCCTCTTCCTCCAGGAAAACCTTTTCATCCAATCCATCATTCAACCATTCCTGTTCTAACGCCATTCAGGCAAGGGATCAGACATACTGGGCTAGGACAAACTCTCCTTCCTCTGGCTCCCATTCAGTTTTTATCACTGCAAGCACGTCATACGTGAGGCAAAGCATTTCTTTATTCAAAGGAAGTGTGGTAACCTCTCCTCATCATCCACTGATAGGTCTTTCTGTTCTCTAGCTAAGGGCATCTCACAACTTCTATTGCTCTACCTTTTCTTCACTTTTCCATTCTTGACAGTACTATAGCTGTCTCTTCTGTAGACAAAGCAATCTCTTTGGTTCCTGCCTTGGATGACTAATGTTCCTTTACTCCTTCATGCTCCTCTTACTAATCCTACACCTCTTCCCGTAATCTCTTTTTGGACTGTCCAAAAAGCGTTTCTTTCTCTGGACACAATCAAGGCTTACGGTCCTGATGGCATCCATTCCTGTGTAATGAAAGAGGGTACCTCTGAACTTGCACCCGTGCTTGCTTTGTCTGTTCCGTTCCTGTTTAAAAACCATAATATTTCCTCATTGGAAGCATGTGTTGACACATCCCATCTCTAAGAAGGGTGTCTGTTCTCACCCCTCTATCATCCTATTGCTTTGGCATCTACCATTTCTAAAGTCTTTCAATCCCTCCTCAACTCCCATATCCTAATAAACCTCGAAAATCACAATCTTCTCTCTGATCACCATTTTTGGGGAGCCATGTGTAGTTGCCCTTAACATATCTAAGGCTTTTGACAGGTTAGGTTAGGTTAGGTTAGGTTAGGTTAGGTTAGGTTAGGTTAGGTTTGGGAGTGGCATCAGGGTCTTATCTCTAAGCTCCTCTTTTTTGGGCTCCCTCCCTCACCTTCCTTTATATCTAGCTCCCTCTCTGGCTGATCTATGTCCATGGTTGTTGAAGGATCAGCCTTCCCTCTTTTCTCCATCAACAGCAGTGTCCCTCAAGGATCTATTCTGTCCCCTATACTTCTTCTCCATTTTTTCAATGATTTCCTCTCCTTCACAAATAATCCAATGTATTCATATGCTGATGACTCAACACTGCATTCATCCACATTCTTCGCTTCTGCTCCCTCTTCTCTCACTCGATCAGCATCTTGTCTTGACATAGCTTTCTCAATAAACTCAGACTTGGACAAGACATCTCAGTGGAGTACAAAAAAATCTTGAGTTTAATGCCTCCAGGACCCAGTTTCTACTCATTTCTCTTTCTAAAACTCCTCACAACTCTCATTTCTCCTTTGATGGTTCTGTAATTCCACCTGTAACATTCACTCTTCTTTGGAAACCCCAAAATACATGAATAGCTAAGTCAGCATCTAAGAAACTAGGTGTCCTGTTTAAGATGTCAAAACTTGTTTTCTTTTGAACACCTGCTCTTTTTATTCAAACAATTGATTCTTCCATGTATGGAGTACTACTCTCACATCAGAGAAGGTGTTAGCTCTACGTCCATACTTGAAAGAGTTGAGTTGAAAGGGGTCCAGCTTATAAACTGTCCCATGCTAACTTCCAACTGGACCCTCTTGCCCTATGCCACAATGTTATTTCCCTTTCCCTATTCTCTAGTTATTACTTTGGTATTTGCTCCCCAGAGCTGGCTGCTTGTGTGCCCACACCACTAGCTAAACCATGCAATACTTGGCAAGCTGCTGTGTCACATGATTGCTGTGTGGCAATTGGCAACTCAAGAGTGGACTGTTTTGACACTTGCTTCTTTCCCTACACATTGAATCTTTGGAACTCTCTACCTTCTGATGTCTTTCCCAATAACTATGATCTGGCACATTCCAAAAACAGGTTTTTAACTTCCTCTAAAATTCATAAATACTTTCTGTTGTCTTTCCTTTCTCTGCTTCTTATCTCTCTCTATATTTCAATTTAGGCCTGGCCTTGATGTGGACCTTTGTCCATGACTGGAGCTTACAAACAAAAAAATTTAAAAACTTGCATCTTCCTGAATCCCCATTGCCATGAATGCAATTTCTCCCAGACTATCTGCAAAATGGAAACCTTCCATTATAAGAACTTTTACCATCTTAATGACATGAATACTTTATGACTTCATGTACAATCCTGTTAGCATTGTATATGTGCTCTGGATTACTGCAAAAGTTTAAGGGATTATATAATGCAATTGAGTGGGAGAAGTATAAAAGAAAGAGACAGGAGGTCAAGAGAAAGGTGCAAGAGGTGAAAAAAAGGGCAAATGAGAGTTGGGGTGAGAGACTATCAGTAAATTTTAGGGAGAATAAAAAGATGTTCTGGAAGGAGGTAAATAGGGTGCGTAAGACAAGGGAGCAAATGGGAACTTCAGTGAAGGGCGTAAATGGGGAGGTGATAACAAGTAGTGGTGATGTGAGAAGGAGATGGAATGAGTATTTTGAAGGTTTGTTGAATGTGTCTGATGACAGAGTGGCAGATATAGGGTGTTTTGGTCGAGGTGGTGTGCAAAGTGAGAGGGTTAGGGAAAATGATTTGGTAAACAGAGAAGAGGTAGTAAAAGCTTTGCGGAAGATGAAAGCCGGCAAGGCAGCAGGTTTGGATGGTATTGCAGTGGAATTTATTAAAAAAGGGGGTGACTGTATTGTTGACTGGTTGGTAAGGTTATTTAATGTATGTATGACTCATGGTGAGGTGCCTAAGGATTGGCGGAATGCGTGCATAGTGCCATTGTACAAAGGCAAAGGGGATAAGAGTGAGTGCTCAAATTACAGAGGTATAAGTTTGTTGAGTATTCCTGGTAAATTATATGGGAGGGTATTGATTGAGAGGGTGAAGGCATGTACAGAGCATCAGATTGGGGAAGAGCAGTGCGGTTTCAGAAGTGGTAGAGGATGTGTGGATCAGGTGTTTGCTTTGAAGAATGTATGTGAGAAATACTTAGAAAAGCAAATGGATTTGTATGTAGCATTTATGGATCTGGAGAAGGCATATGATAGAGTTGATAGAGATGCTCTGTGGAAGGTATTAAGAATATATGGTGTGGGAGGCAAGTTGTTAGAAGCAGTGAAAAGTTTTTATCGAGGATGTAAGGCATGTGTACGTGTAGGAAGAGAGGAAAGTGATTGGTTCTCAGTGAATGTAGGTTTGCGGCAGGGGTGTGTGATGTCTCCATGGTTGTTTAATTTGTTTATGGATGGGGTTGTTAGGGAGGTAAATGCAAGAGTCCTGGAAAGAGGGGCAAGTATGAAGTCTGTTGGGGATGAGAGAGCTTGGGAAGTGAGTCAGTTGTTGTTCGCTGATGATACAGAGCTGGTGGCTGATTCATGTGAGAAACTGCAGAAGCTGGTGACTGAGTTTGGTAAAGTGTGTGGAAGAAGAAAGTTAAGAGTAAATGTGAATAAGAGCAAGGTTATTAGGTACAGTAGGGTTGAGGGTCAAGTCAATTGGGAGGTGAGTTTGAATGGAGAAAAACTGGAGGAAGTGAAGTGTTTTAGATATCTGGGAGTGGATCTGTCAGCGGATGGAACCATGGAAGCGGAAGTGGATCATAGGGTGGGGGAGGGGGCGAAAATTTTGGGAGCCTTGAAAAATGTGTGGAAGTCGAGAACATTATCTCGGAAAGCAAAAATGGGTATGTTTGAAGGAATAGTGGTTCCAACAATGTTGTATGGTTGCGAGGCGTGGGCTATGGATAGAGTTGTGCGCAGGAGGATGGATGTGCTGGAAATGAGATGTTTGAGGACAATGTGTGGTGTGAGGTGGTTTGATCGAGTAAGTAACGTAAGGGTAAGAGAGATGTGTGGAAATAAAAAGAGCGTGGTTGAGAGAGCAGAAGAGGGTGTTTTGAAATGGTTTGGGCACATGGAGAGAATGAGTGAGGAAAGATTGACCAAGAGGATATATGTGTTGGAGGTGGAGGGAGCGAGGAGAAGAGGGAGACCAAATTGGAGGTGGAAAGATGGAGTGAAAAAGATTTTGTGTGATCGGGGCCTGAACATGCAGGAGGGTGAAAGGAGGGCAAGGAATAGAGTGTATTGGAGCGATGTGGTATACCGGGGTTGACGTGCTGTCAGTGGATTGAATCAAGGCATGTGAAGCGTCTGGGGTAAACCATGGAAAGCTGTGTAGGTATGTATATTTGCGTGTGTGGACGTGTGTATGTACATGTGTATGGGGGGGGGGCCATTTCTTTCGTCTGTTTCCTTGCGCTACCTCGCAAACGCGGGAGACAGCGACAAAGTATAAAAGAAAAGAAAAGATAATACTCACCTCACTATGTACTTCTTCCCTATAGGTACTCTTCCCACTATGATTTTAAGAATTGTCTGAATGATCCAATCTCTACTATGTTTTGAAATTTAAGGCTATCTTTTATCCAGAGGGTTGATCCTCCCCTTCCTTTGCCTTCCCTTTCTAACCTATTATGTAAACCTTTGGGCAAAACATGCAAAATCTTCTCTCTTTAGTAACCTTTGTTTCCAAGATTCCAAAAATGTCAGGTGTACTTTCTTTTATATGATCAATGAATTCCAGTTTTTTACCATTGGCTATTAATCCATGAAAATTTGCCCTGCAGTGTCAGTAGCTGCTATTTTGTTAAGTAACAATTTCATTTCTGATTATCCATTTCTTTACATTAATAAATCAAAGTGCATCCACATCAGAGATATACAATAAACGTGTAGAAAGTAATAAATCAAAGTGCATCCACATTAGAGAAATGCAGTGAATTTGTGGAAAGAACAGACAGTATTAAAAAATGTCTTGCTATTATAAAGTGTAAAGGACTCTCTACAAGTGAAGTGCTTCGTCATTCATGAGGAGTTCATAGTGAACTCATAACAGGAATAAAAGCTGAAGTACCCCAAATGAACTGGATAAATATGCAACAGAAATAGCATCCTTTGTTAATGCAGGGAGCATGAAGAAATTGTATCCAAACAAGCCTCTGTTTATGGGTGTTTTATCAATGCAATAGTAAACAGATATGTCATGAAATCTGTTCCTGCAAAGATATGTCATTGCCAAAAAATATATATAATGCTATGATTATGATTAATAAACAGAATAATCCTTCAAAAGAAATCGATTTAAAAAATAGATGCATGTCAGATGGTGCCGCATGATTCAATATTTTGTTTGATGATTATGTTTTTATGAAATTGGAACTACAATTGAAAAGTTGTGGAACTTAGTAATGGTTGGTAGGAATTTTTGGTTCCTTACCTGCTGAATACACTTTTGTACTTGTGGAAAAGAAATTGCTGAATTTCTCTTGGTGAAAAATGATGTAACTGAGAGTAACCAATTAAGCTCGTTGCATGGTTAAATATGGCACAGATTCCGTCATAGTGACCATCAACTGATGTTATGCATATGAACCTAATACATGATTTGTACAATGTGAAGGATTCAAAGCGAGCCGTTACTAGACTTAAGATAGCTGAGATATGTGTTGACAGTAACACTATTGTGGGGAAAAAGCACCAAGCATTGTTACTGCTGTTCCCATGGAATCTCATATTGATGAGAATGATGAGTTCACAAGTGCATGGTAAATACACAACAATGTTGTCCACATTTTGGACCTGAATTCCAAGATGTTACAGAAGGATTAACTGCAGGGAACATTGCAAGCACAATTACCAAGTTATAAACAACTGTAAGGATCTTCAATATATTGCCTGTAAAGAATGAAATCATACAAAAGTAAGTGAATTTTGAGCATGGAAAGGATCTTTAACTAAAACTAGGTGCACAAAGAAGGTGAAATAGTTTGTTAGAGATTGCTAAATCTGAGAAAAAAGGCTGAAGTAAATATTTGGGGATAAAATGTCAGTAGGGGATGAAGTGATGGGAAATAAGAAGGGATGAACTCTTGGTAAGGGCAGAAGTATTAATGCGCTTGGATCTAGGAGGGAAGAATGGCGTTGCAACATCAGGAAGGTTGGTAAATACCATAGTGGAATCACGATACTTATGATGCTTATTACAGCAATTCATTGTTTTACAGTATATATTTTCATTAATCACAATCCATCAAAGTTCACAATAATTTTAGAGGATTTCATCTTTTTCTGAACCACGAAATCCAAGAAGATTGATCCATAAAAGACATGTAATACCATGGTAGACCTAATCAATATTAGATTTCTGCAGATTTAGTGAAGGAGTCTGAGACATGGATAAATCGTGAAATGAAATTGTACAAATACATATGGAAATGTATCATAAATGTCATTAGTTTTCTATGTTTACTATACTACTACAGGTGTATTTCATCATGGCATTCCCCTTTGATTTCGTTGTTATGGGAGGGGAAGACCCAGGTATAAAGGGTTCATCCGTCTCAAATCATTGCTAATTGTAAGTTATTAAGAAGCACATATAATGGAATTCTTTCCAACCCCTAAGCTAATGTAGCGGGAGAATATAAAAGAGACTGGGCTATACAATGAAAGCTACCTAATAAGAGGTGAACCAAGTATGTTAGAACCAAAGAATGAAACTTTAAATTAACCTACCACTTCTATGTAATGTGAAGTGTTACTATCACAACCCACTTAAATAATGTGAAGTGTTACTACCACAACCCACTTAAGTAATGTGAAGTGTTACTATCACAACCCATTTATATAATGTGAAGTGTTACTACCACAACCCACTTAAGTAATGTGAAGTGTTACTACCACAACCCACTTAAGTAATGTGAAGTGTTAGTACCACAACCCACTTAAGTAATGTGAAGTGTTAGTACCACAACCCACTTAAGTAATGCAAAAAGTTGCAATGTGAAGTGTTACTACCACAACTCACTTAAGTAATGTGAAGTGTTACTACCACAACCCACTTAAGTAATGTGAAGTGTTACTACCACAACCCACTTAAGTAATGTGAAGTGTTAGTACCACAACCCACTTAAGTAATGCAAAAAGTTGCAATGTGAAGTGTTACTACCACAACTCACTTAAGTAATGTGAAGTGTTACTACCACAACCCACCTAAGTAATGTGAAGTGTTACGATCCAACGTTTGTAAACAAACACCACATCCTTTCTTTTAGGTATAGTTTGCCATGTATTATGTTCTAGTTTTTCCTTTAGGTATAGTTTGCGATGTATTACGTGCTGGTCTTTCCTTTAGGTATAGTTTGCCATGCATTATGTTCTAGTGTCTTTTCTTTAGGAACAGTTTGCGATGTATTACGTTCTAGTCTTTCCTTTAGGTATAGTTTGCGATGTATTATGTTCTAGTCTTTCCTTTAGGTATAGTTTGCGATGTATTATGTTCTAGTCTTTCCTTTAGGTATAGTTTGCGATTCATTGTGTTCTAGTCTTTCCTTTAGGTATAGTTTGCCATGCATTATGTTCTAGTCTTTCCTTTAGGTATAGTTTGCGATGTATTATGTTCTAGTCTTTCCTTTAGGTATAGTTTGCGATGTATTATGTTCTAGTCTTTCCTTTAGGTATAGTTTGCGATTCATTGTGTTCTAGTCTTTCCTTTAGGTATAGTTTGCCATGCATTATGTTCTAGTCTTTCCTATAGGTATAGTTTGCGATGTATTATGTTCTAGTCTTTCCTATAGGTATAGTTTTCGATATATTATGTTCCAGTCTTTCCTTTAGATAGTTTGCCATGTATTATGTTCTAGTCTTTCCTTTAGGTATAGTTTGCCATGTATTATGTTCTAGTCTTTCCTTTAGGTATAGTTTGCCATGTATTATGTCCTAGTCTTTCCTTTAGGCATAGTTTGCCATGTATTATGCTCTAGTCTTTCTTTTAGATATAGTTTGCCATGTATCATGTTCTAGTCCTTCCTTTAGGTGTAGTTTGCCATGTATCATGTTCTAGTTCTTCCTTTATTTATAGTTTGCCATGTATCATGTTCTAGTCTTTCCATTAGGTATGGTTTACCATGTATTATGTTCTAGTCCTTCCTTTAGGTGTAGTTTGCCATGTATTATGTTCTAGTCTTTTCTTTAGGTATACTTTGCATTGTATTATGTTACAGTCTTTCCTTTAGGTATAGTTTGCCATGTATTATGTTATATCCCTGGGGATAGGGGAGAAAGAATACTTCCCACTCATTCCTCATGTATCGCAGAAGGCGACTAAAGGGGACGGGAGCGGGGGGCCAGAAACCCTCCCCTCCTTGTATTTTAACTTTTCGTGTCAAGACATCATATAAAGCGCCTCTTCGCAAACGGAACTACCTTGGCCCACCAGTGATGCTACTACGTTTGTGAATCGGGAACCATTGCAACACAAACCTCGCCAGGTGGTAGAGTTTCCCGCAGTGTATCGAGACAGACTTCCCCAGAACTTTTTTTAAAGGGGAAGTAAATGTTTATAGTTGTGTTACTGGAGTGATAGTTTTCATACATGGTGTTTTGACAAGAAAATAGTGAAATTGGAGAAAAATGTAGCTTAGACATTGAAGCTTATTGATACAGTGGTTAAATTGATGAGAACTGCTATTGACGTTTGTGTAAATAAATTATACATTTCCTTTTTCCATAGCCAGAGGTTAAACCATTATGTGACATTCATTTTTTCATTCATTTCAAGCTAGAAGTTTCAGTTTTCTAAATTGTTTCTTACATTTTTCATATGTATATATATGTATGTGTGTGTGTGTGTGTGTGTGTGTATGTGCGTATGTATGTGTATGTGTGTGTATGTGTATATGTATATATATATATGTATATTATCCCTGGGGATAGGGGTGAAAGAATACTTCCCACGTATTCCTCGCGTGTCGTAGAAAGCGACTAGAAGGGACGGGAGCGGGGGGCCAGAAATCCTCCCCTCCTTGTATTAACTTTCTAAAATGGGAAACAGAAGAAGGAGTCACGCGGGGAGTGCTCATCCTCCTCGAAGGCTCAGAGTGGGGTGCCTAAATGTGTGTGGATGTAACCAAGATGTGAAAAAAGGAGAGATAGGTAGTATGTTTGAGGAAAGGAACCTGGATGTTTTGGCTCTGAGTGAAACGAAGCTCAAGGGTAAAGGGGAAGAGTGGTTTGGGAATGTCTGGGGAGTAAAGTCAGGGGTTAGTGAGAGGACAAGAGCAAGGGAAGAAGTAGCAATACTCCTGAAACAGGAGTTGTGGGAGTATGTGATAGAATATAAGAAAGTAAATTCTCGATTAATATGGGTAAAACTGAAAGTTGATGGAGAGAGGTGGGTGATTATTGGTGCATATGCACCTGGGCATGAGAAGAAAGATCATGAGAGGCAAGTGATTTGGGAGCAGCTGAATGAGTGTGTTAGTGGTTTTGATGCACGAGACCGGGTTATAGTGATGGGTGATTTGAATGCAAAGGTGAGTAATGTGGCAGTTGAGGGAATAATTGGTATACATGGGGTGTTCAGTGTTGTAAATGGAAATGGTGAAGAGCTTGTAGATTTATGTGCTGAAAAAGGACTGATGATTGGGAATACCTGGTTTAAAAAGCGAGATATACATAAGTATACTTATGTAAGTAGGAGAGATGGCCAGAGAGCGTTATTGGATTACGTGTTAATTGACAGGCGTGCGAAAGAGAGACTTTTGGATGTTAATGTGCTGAGAGGTGCAACTGGAGGGATGTCTGATCATTATCTTGTGGAGGCTAAGGTGAAGATTTATATGGGTTTTCAGAAAAGAAGAGTGAATGTTGGGGTGAAGAGGGTGGTGAGAGTAAGTGAGCTTGGGAAGGAGACCTGTGTGAGGAAGTACCAGGAGAGACTGAGTACAGAATGGAAAAAGGTGAGAACAATGGAAGTAAGGGGAGTGGGGGAGGAATGGGATGTATTTAGGGAATCAGTGATGGCTTGCGCAAAAGATGCTTGTGGCATGAGAAGAGTGGGAGGTGGGTTGATTAGAAAGGGTAGTGAGTGGTGGGATGAAGAAGTAAGAGTATTAGTGAAAGAGAAGAGAGAGGCATTTGGACGATTTTTGCAGGGAAAAAATGCAATTGAGTGGGAGATGTATAAAAGAAAGAGACAGGAGGTCAAGAGAAAGGTGCAAGAGGTGAAAAAAAGGGCAAATGAAAGTTGGGGTGAGAGAGTATCATTAAATTTTAGGGAGAATAAAAAGATGTTCTGGAAGGAGGTAAATAAAGTGCGTAAGACAAGGGAGCAAATGGGAACTTCAGTGAAGGGCGCAAATGGGGAGGTGATAACAAGTAGTGGTGATGTGAGAAGGAGATGGAGTGAGTATTTTGAAGGTTTGTTGAATGTGTTTGATGATAAGAGTGGCAGATATAGGGTGTTTTGGTCGAGGTGGTGTGCAAAGTGAGAGGGTTAGGGGAAATGATTTGGTAAACAGAGAAGAGGTAGTAAAAGCTTTGCACAAGATGAAAGCCGGCAAGGCAGCAGGTTTGGATGGTATTGCAGTGGAATTTATTAAAAAAGGGGGTGACTGTATTGTTGACTGGTTGGTAAGGTTATTCAATGTATGTATGACTCATGGTGAGGTGCCTGAGGATTGGGGGAATGCTTGCATAGTGCCATTGTACAAAGGCAAAGGGGATAAGAGTGAGTGCTCAAATTACAGAGGTATAAGTTTGTTGAGTATTCCTGGTAAATTATATGGGAGGGTATTGATTGAGAGGGTGAAGGCATGTACAGAGCATCAGATTGGGGAAGAGCAGTATGGTTTCAGAAGTGGTAGAGGATGTGTGGATCAGGTGTTTGCTTTGAAGAATGTATGTGAGAAATACTTAGAAAAACAAATGGATTTGTATGTAGCATTTATGGATCTGGAGAAGGCATATGATAGAATTGACAGGGATGCTCTGTGGAAGGTATTAAGAATATACGGTGTGGGAGGCAAGTTGTTGGAAGCAGTGAAAAGTTTTTATCGAGGATGTAAGGCATGTGTACGTGTAGGAGGAGAGGAAATGAATGTAGGTTTGCGGCAGGGGTGTGTGATGTCTCCATGGTTGTTTAATTTGTTTATGGATGGGGTTGTTAGGGAGGTGAACGCAAGAGTTTTGGAAAGAGGGGCAAGTATGCAGTCTGTTGTGGATGAGAGAGCTTGGGAAGTGAGTCAGTTGTTTGCTGATGATACAGCGCTGGTGGCTGATTCATGTAAGAAACTGCAGAAGTTGGTGACTGCGTTTGGTAAAGTGTGTGAAAGAAGAAAGTTAAGAGTAAATGTGAATAAGAGCAAGGTTATTAGGTACAGAAGGGTTGAGGGTCAAGTCAATTGGGAGGTAAGTTTGAATGGAGAAAAACTGGAGGAAGTAAAGTGTTTTAGATATCTGGGAGTGGATCTGGCAGCGGATGGAACCATGGAAGCGGAAGTGAATCCGCTGCGGAAGTGAATCATAGGGTGGGGGAGGGGGCGAAAATTCTCGGAGCCTTGAAGAATGTTTGGAAGTCGAGAACATTATCTCGGATAGCAAAAATGGGTATGTTTGAAGGAATAGTGATTCCAACAATGTTGTATGGTTGCGAGGCGTGGGCTATGGATAGAGTTGTGCGCAGGAGGGTGGATGTGCTGGAAATGAGATGTTTGAGGACAATATGTGGTGTGAGGTGGTTTGATCGAGTAAGTAATGTAAGGGTAAGAGAGATGTGTGGAAATAAATAGAGTGTGGTTGAGAGAGCAGAAGAGGGTGTTTTGAAATGGTTTGGTCACATGGAGAGAATGAGTGAGGAAAGATTGACAAAGAGGATATGTGTCAGAGGTGGGGGAACGAGGAGAAGTGGGAGACCAAATTGGAGGTGGAAAGATGGAGTGAAAAAGATTTTGAGTGATCGGGGCCTGAACATGCAGGAGGGTGAAAGGCGTGCAAGGAATAGAGTGAATTGGAACGATGTGGTATACCGGGGTCGACGTGCTGTCAGTGGATTGAATCAGGGCATGTGAAGCGTCTGGGGTAAACCATGGAAAGTTTCTTTAGGTATAGTTTGCTATGTATTATGTTCTAGTTTTTCCTTTAGGTATAGTTTGCGATGTATTACGTGCTGGTCTTTCCTTTAGGTATAGTTTGCCATGCATTATGTTCTAGTGTCTTTTCTTTAGGAACAGTTTGCGATGTATTACGTTCTAGTCTTTCCTTTAGGTATAGTTTGCGATGTATTATGTTCTAGTCTTTCCTTTAGGTATAGTTTGCGATGTATTATGTTCTAGTCTTTCCTTTAGGTATAGTTTGCGATTCATTGTGTTCTAGTCTTTCCTTTAGGTATAGTTTGCCATGCATTATGTTCTAGTCTTTCCTTTAGGTATAGTTTGCGATGTATTATGTTCTAGTCTTTCCTATAGGTATAGTTTGCGATGTATTATGTTCTAGTCTTTCCTATAGGTATAGTTTTCGATATATTATGTTCCAGTCTTTCCTTTAGATAGTTTGCCATGTATTATGTTCTAGTCTTTCCTTTAGGTATAGTTTGCCATGTATTATGTTCTAGTCTTTCCTTTAGGTATAGTTTGCCATGTATTATGTCCTAGTCTTTCCTTTAGGCATAGTTTGCCATGTATTATGCTCTAGTCTTTCTTTTAGATATAGTTTGCCATGTATCATGTTCTAGTCCTTCCTTTAGGTGTAGTTTGCCATGTATCATGTTCTAGTTCTTCCTTTATTTATAGTTTGCCATGTATCATGTTCTAGTCTTTCCATTAGGTATGGTTTACCATGTATTATGTTCTAGTCCTTCCTTTAGGTGTAGTTTGCCATGTATTATGTTCTAGTCTTTTCTTTAGGTATACTTTGCATTGTATTATGTTACAGTCTTTCCTTTAGGTATAGTTTGCCATGTATTATGTTATATCCCTGGGGATAGGGGAGAAAGAATACTTCCCACTCATTCCTCATGTATCGCAGAAGGCGACTAAAGGGGACGGGAGCGGGGGGCCAGAAACCCTCCCCTCCTTGTATTTTAACTTTTCGTGTCAAGACATCATATAAAGCGCCTCTTCGCAAACGGAACTACCTTGGCCCACCAGTGATGCTACTACGTTTGTGAATCGGGAACCATTGCAACACAAACCTCGCCAGGTGGTAGAGTTTCCCGCAGTGTATCGAGACAGACTTCCCCAGAACTTTTTTTAAAGGGGAAGTAAATGTTTATAGTTGTGTTACTGGAGTGATAGTTTTCATACATGGTGTTTTGACAAGAAAATAGTGAAATTGGAGAAAAATGTAGCTTAGACATTGAAGCTTATTGATACAGTGGTTAAATTGATGAGAACTGCTATTGACGTTTGTGTAAATAAATTATACATTTCCTTTTTCCATAGCCAGAGGTTAAACCATTATGTGACATTCATTTTTTCATTCATTTCAAGCTAGAAGTTTCAGTTTTCTAAATTGTTTCTTACATTTTTCATATGTATATATATGTATGTGTGTGTGTGTGTGTGTGTGTGTATGTGCGTATGTATGTGTATGTGTGTGTATGTGTATATGTATATATATATATGTATATTATCCCTGGGGATAGGGGTGAAAGAATACTTCCCACGTATTCCTCGCGTGTCGTAGAAAGCGACTAGAAGGGACGGGAGCGGGGGGCCAGAAATCCTCCCCTCCTTGTATTAACTTTCTAAAATGGGAAACAGAAGAAGGAGTCACGCGGGGAGTGCTCATCCTCCTCGAAGGCTCAGAGTGGGGTGCCTAAATGTGTGTGGATGTAACCAAGATGTGAAAAAAGGAGAGATAGGTAGTATGTTTGAGGAAAGGAACCTGGATGTTTTGGCTCTGAGTGAAACGAAGCTCAAGGGTAAAGGGGAAGAGTGGTTTGGGAATGTCTGGGGAGTAAAGTCAGGGGTTAGTGAGAGGACAAGAGCAAGGGAAGAAGTAGCAATACTCCTGAAACAGGAGTTGTGGGAGTATGTGATAGAATATAAGAAAGTAAATTCTCGATTAATATGGGTAAAACTGAAAGTTGATGGAGAGAGGTGGGTGATTATTGGTGCATATGCACCTGGGCATGAGAAGAAAGATCATGAGAGGCAAGTGATTTGGGAGCAGCTGAATGAGTGTGTTAGTGGTTTTGATGCACGAGACCGGGTTATAGTGATGGGTGATTTGAATGCAAAGGTGAGTAATGTGGCAGTTGAGGGAATAATTGGTATACATGGGGTGTTCAGTGTTGTAAATGGAAATGGTGAAGAGCTTGTAGATTTATGTGCTGAAAAAGGACTGATGATTGGGAATACCTGGTTTAAAAAGCGAGATATACATAAGTATACTTATGTAAGTAGGAGAGATGGCCAGAGAGCGTTATTGGATTACGTGTTAATTGACAGGCGTGCGAAAGAGAGACTTTTGGATGTTAATGTGCTGAGAGGTGCAACTGGAGGGATGTCTGATCATTATCTTGTGGAGGCTAAGGTGAAGATTTATATGGGTTTTCAGAAAAGAAGAGTGAATGTTGGGGTGAAGAGGGTGGTGAGAGTAAGTGAGCTTGGGAAGGAGACCTGTGTGAGGAAGTACCAGGAGAGACTGAGTACAGAATGGAAAAAGGTGAGAACAATGGAAGTAAGGGGAGTGGGGGAGGAATGGGATGTATTTAGGGAATCAGTGATGGCTTGCGCAAAAGATGCTTGTGGCATGAGAAGAGTGGGAGGTGGGTTGATTAGAAAGGGTAGTGAGTGGTGGGATGAAGAAGTAAGAGTATTAGTGAAAGAGAAGAGAGAGGCATTTGGACGATTTTTGCAGGGAAAAAATGCAATTGAGTGGGAGATGTATAAAAGAAAGAGACAGGAGGTCAAGAGAAAGGTGCAAGAGGTGAAAAAAAGGGCAAATGAAAGTTGGGGTGAGAGAGTATCATTAAATTTTAGGGAGAATAAAAAGATGTTCTGGAAGGAGGTAAATAAAGTGCGTAAGACAAGGGAGCAAATGGGAACTTCAGTGAAGGGCGCAAATGGGGAGGTGATAACAAGTAGTGGTGATGTGAGAAGGAGATGGAGTGAGTATTTTGAAGGTTTGTTGAATGTGTTTGATGATAAGAGTGGCAGATATAGGGTGTTTTGGTCGAGGTGGTGTGCAAAGTGAGAGGGTTAGGGGAAATGATTTGGTAAACAGAGAAGAGGTAGTAAAAGCTTTGCACAAGATGAAAGCCGGCAAGGCAGCAGGTTTGGATGGTATTGCAGTGGAATTTATTAAAAAAGGGGGTGACTGTATTGTTGACTGGTTGGTAAGGTTATTCAATGTATGTATGACTCATGGTGAGGTGCCTGAGGATTGGGGGAATGCTTGCATAGTGCCATTGTACAAAGGCAAAGGGGATAAGAGTGAGTGCTCAAATTACAGAGGTATAAGTTTGTTGAGTATTCCTGGTAAATTATATGGGAGGGTATTGATTGAGAGGGTGAAGGCATGTACAGAGCATCAGATTGGGGAAGAGCAGTATGGTTTCAGAAGTGGTAGAGGATGTGTGGATCAGGTGTTTGCTTTGAAGAATGTATGTGAGAAATACTTAGAAAAACAAATGGATTTGTATGTAGCATTTATGGATCTGGAGAAGGCATATGATAGAATTGACAGGGATGCTCTGTGGAAGGTATTAAGAATATACGGTGTGGGAGGCAAGTTGTTGGAAGCAGTGAAAAGTTTTTATCGAGGATGTAAGGCATGTGTACGTGTAGGAGGAGAGGAAATGAATGTAGGTTTGCGGCAGGGGTGTGTGATGTCTCCATGGTTGTTTAATTTGTTTATGGATGGGGTTGTTAGGGAGGTGAACGCAAGAGTTTTGGAAAGAGGGGCAAGTATGCAGTCTGTTGTGGATGAGAGAGCTTGGGAAGTGAGTCAGTTGTTTGCTGATGATACAGCGCTGGTGGCTGATTCATGTAAGAAACTGCAGAAGTTGGTGACTGCGTTTGGTAAAGTGTGTGAAAGAAGAAAGTTAAGAGTAAATGTGAATAAGAGCAAGGTTATTAGGTACAGAAGGGTTGAGGGTCAAGTCAATTGGGAGGTAAGTTTGAATGGAGAAAAACTGGAGGAAGTAAAGTGTTTTAGATATCTGGGAGTGGATCTGGCAGCGGATGGAACCATGGAAGCGGAAGTGAATCCGCTGCGGAAGTGAATCATAGGGTGGGGGAGGGGGCGAAAATTCTCGGAGCCTTGAAGAATGTTTGGAAGTCGAGAACATTATCTCGGATAGCAAAAATGGGTATGTTTGAAGGAATAGTGATTCCAACAATGTTGTATGGTTGCGAGGCGTGGGCTATGGATAGAGTTGTGCGCAGGAGGGTGGATGTGCTGGAAATGAGATGTTTGAGGACAATATGTGGTGTGAGGTGGTTTGATCGAGTAAGTAATGTAAGGGTAAGAGAGATGTGTGGAAATAGAGTGTGGTTGAGAGAGCAGAAGAGGGTGTTTTGAAATGGTTTGGTCACATGGAGAGAATGAGTGAGGAAAGATTGACAAAGAGGATATGTGTCAGAGGTGGGGGGAACGAGGAGAAGTGGGAGACCAAATTGGAGGTGGAAAGATGGAGTGAAAAAGATTTTGAGTGATCGGGGCCTGAACATGCAGGAGGGTGAAAGGCGTGCAAGGAATAGAGTGAATTGGAACGATGTGGTATACCGGGGTCGACGTGCTGTCAGTGGATTGAATCAGGGCATGTGAAGCGTCTGGGGTAAACCATGGAAAGTTGTGTGGGGCCTGGATGTGTAAAGGGAGCTGTGGTTTCGGGCATTATTGCATGACAGCTAGAGACTGAGTGTGAACGAATGGTGCCTTTGTTGTCTTTTCCTAGCGCTACCTCGCACACATGAGGGGGAAGGAGGATGGTATTCCATGTGTGGCGAGGTGGCGATGGGAATGAATAAAGGCAGACGGTGTGAATTGTGTGCATGGGTATATACGTATTTGTCCGTGTGTGTATATATATGTATACATTGAGATGTATAGGTATGTATATTTGCGTGTGTGGACGTGTATGTATATACATGTGTATGGGGGTGGGTTGGGCCATTTCTATCGTCTGTTTCCTTGCGCTACCTCGCAAACGCGGGAGACAGCGACAAAGCAAAAAATAAGATAAAAAAATAAATAAAAATATATATATATGTGAGGATATTCCAAAAAAGGCCCAGTCCTCTGTTCTTAACGCTACCTCGCTAACGCGGGAAATGGCGAATAGTTTGAAAGAAAAGAAAGATATATATATATATATATATATATATATATATATATATATATATATATATATATATATATATATATATTTTTTTTTTTATACTTTGTCGCTGTCTCCCGCGTTTGCGAGGTAGCGCAAGGAAACAGACGAAAGAAATGGCCCCCCCCCCCATACACATGTATATACATACGTCCACACACGCAAATATACATACCTACACAGCTTTCCATGGTTTACCCCAGACGCTTCACATGCCTTGATTCAATCCACTGACAGCACGTCAACCCCGGTATACCACATCGCTCCAATTCACTCTATTCCTTGCCCTCCTTTCACCCTCCTGCATGTTCAGGCCCCGATCACACAAAATCTTTTTCACTCCATCTTTCCACCTCCAATTTGGTCTCCCTCTTCTCCTTGCTCCCTCCACCTCCGACACATATATCCTCTTGGTCAATCTTTCCTCACTCATCCTCTCCATGTGCCCAAACCACTTCAAAACACCCTCTTCTGCTCTCTCAACCACGCTCTTTTTATTTCCATACATCTCTCTTACCCTTACGTTACTCACTCGATCAAACCACCTCACACCACACATTGTCCTCAAACATCTCATTTCCAGCACATCCATCCTCCTGCGCACAACTCTATCCATAGCCCACGCCTCGCAACCATACAACATTGTTGGAACCACTATTCCTTCAAACATACCCATTTTTGCTTTCCGAGATAATGTTCTCGACTTCCACACATTCTTCAAGGCCCCCAGAATTTTCGCCCCCTCCCCCACCCTATGATCCACTTCCGCTTCCATGGTTCCATCCGCTGCCAGATCCACTCCCAGATATCTAAAACACTTCACTTCCTCCAGTTTTTCTCCATTCAAACTCACCTCCCAATTGACTTGACCCTCAACCCTACTGTACCTAATAACCTTGCGCTTATTCACATTTACTCTTAACTTTCTTCTTCCACACACTTTACCAAACTCAGTCACCAGCTTCTGCAGTTTCTCACATGAATCAGCCACCAGCGCTGTATCATCAGCGAACAACAACTGACTCACTTCCCAAGCTCTCTCATCCCCAACAGACTTCATACTTGCCCCTCTTTCCAAAACTCTTGCATTTACCTCCCTAACAACCCCATCCATAAACAAATTAAACAACCATGGAGACATCACACACCCCTGCCGCAAACCTACATTCACTGAGAACCAATCACTTTCCTCTCTTCCTACACGTACACATGCCTTACATCCTCGATAAAAACTTTTCACTGCTTCTAACAACTTTCCTCCCACACCATATATTCTTAATACCTTCCACAGAGCATCTCTATCAACTCTATCATATGCCTTCTCCAGATCCATAAATGCTACATACAAATCCATTTGCTTTTCTAAGTATTTCTCACATACATTCTTCAAAGCAAACACCTGATCCACACATCCTCTACCACTTCTGAAACCACACTGCTCTTCCCCAATCTGATGCTCTGTACATGCCTTCACCCTCTCAATCAATATCCTCCCATATAATTTACCAGGAATACTCAACAAACTTATACCTCTGTAATTTGAGCACTCACTCTTATCCCCTTTGCCTTTGTACAATGGCACTATGCACGCATTCCGCCAATCCTCAGGCACCTCACCATGAGTCATACATACAATAAATAACCTTACCAACCAGTCAACAATACAGTCACCCCCTTTTTTAATAAATTCCACTGCAATACCATCCAAACCTGCTGCCTTGCCGGCTTTCATCTTCCGCAAAGCTTTCACTACCTCTTCTCTGTTTACCAAATCATTTTCCCTAACCCTCTGATTTGGTAAACAGAGAAGAGGTAGTGAAAGCTTTGCGGAAGATGAAAGCCGGCAAGGCAGCAGGTTTTCATCTTCCGCAAAGCTTTCACTACCTCTTCTCTGTTTACCAAATCAGAGGGTTAGGGAAAATGATTTGGTAAACAGAGAAGAGGTAGTGAAAGCTATATATATATATATATATATATATATATATATATATATATATATATATATATATATATATACTTTTTCTTTCCTACTATTCGCCATTTCCCGCGTTAGCGAGGTAGCGTTGAGAACAGAGAACTGGGTCTTTGAGGGAATATCTTCACCTTGTCTGTTCCTTCTTTTTTTTGGAAAATTAGAAAAAAAAAAAAAAAAAACGAGAGGGGAGGATTTCCAGCCCCCGTTCCCTTCCCTTTCAGTCGCCTTCTACGACACGCAGGGAATGCGTGGGAAGTATCATTTCTCAAGTATCCTTTCTAAAGAGCATTATTAGATTGTTTAATTTGCACCTTCGCTACACAAGAAGCAAATATCTAATACATTTAGCATCGGTGGCGTACTTCATGAGTCCCTCTCTATATGAACATCAAGAGGGAAACGCCAACATTGAGCGCCTTACATAATAAGTATGTAGAGACTCAATCAAACATACGACAACATAAGCTAAATTTCTTGGTAAGTGATTGAGCTTTTGGCGGCTCCGAGCTGGAACAGCAAATCATAAGAGAGGGTTGCTACATGCGACTCCTGGGTGACGTCACTAGTGGGCGGTGCTCTGAAACATTAACAACAGCCTGACTCCGCCCATTTATGACGTCATTTTTGCAGCTCTGCATAGTTAATCATTATTTTTTACTGCTCCAACCCAGTTCCGCCAAGAAATTGAATTTATGATTTGTCTAGCCTTTCATTTTCGATTCTCTTTCATATCCAGACAATGTTTTAAAAATACGAACTCTACCAATAAGTTAAATTTTTTTTTTTTTTTTTTGCTTTGTCGCTGTCTCCCGCGTTTGCGAGGTAGCGCAAGGAAACAGACGAAAGAAATGGCCCAACCCACCCCCATACACATGTATATACATACGTCCACACACGCAAATATACATACCTACACAGCTTTCCATGGTTTACCCCAGACGCTTCACATGCCTTGATTCAATCCACTGACAGCACGTCAACCCCGGTATACCACATCGCTCCAATTCACTCTATTCCTTGCCCTCCTTTCACCCTCCTGCATGTTCAGGCCCCGATCACACAAAATCTTTTTCACTCCATCTTTCCACCTCCAATTTGGTCTCCCTCTTCTCCTCGTTCCCTCCACCTCCGACACATATATCCTCTTGGTCAATCTTTCCTCACTCATTCTCTCCATGTGCCCAAACCATTTCAAAACACCCTCTTCTGCTCTCTCAACCACGCTCTTTTTATTTCCACACATCTCTCTTACCCTTACGTTACTTACTCGATCAAACCACCTCACACCACACATTGTCCTCAAACATCTCATTTCCAGCACATCCATCCTCCTGCGCACAACTCTATCCATAGCCCACGCCTCGCAACCATACAACATTGTTGGAACCACTATTCCTTCAAACATACCCATTTTTGCTTTCCGAGATAATGTTCTCGACTTCCACACATTCTTCAAGGCTCCCAGAATTTTCGCCCCCTCCCCCACCCTATGATCCACTTCCGCTCCCATGGTTCCATCCGCTGCCAGATCCACTCCCAGATATCTAAAACACTTCACTTCCTCCAGTTTTTCTCCATTCAAACTCACCTCCCAATTGACTTGACCCTCAACCCTACTGTACCTAATAACCTTGCTCTTATTCACATTTACTCTTAACTTTCTTCTTCCACACACTTTACCAAACTCAGTCACCAGCTTCTGCAGTTTCTCACATGAATCAGCCACCAGCGCTGTATCATCAGCGAACAACAACTGACTCACTTCCCAAGCTCTCTCATCCCCAACAGACTGAAGGTTATTTACTACTATAAGGGCCGCTCTTGTCTGTTCGGAGGAATTGGCGAAAGGCGAGTTTCTCCTATCAAAATAACATTAAACATAAAATATTTACCTAATCATCCAATGTAAACGATGAACATCACAAGCCGAAAAAAAAAAAATTAGAATCAGCTAAGAGCTTTACATAAGAAATTGAAATGAACATATAATTTTTTTTTTTTCATTATCTCCCACGATCAATGATTTATTTGCGTCACTGAAGACAAAGGGGGTTCTGTTGTACACCACACAAACTAGTATGAATTATGTGGGCAGGGAGATGGGGAAAGCATTTTTGAACAGTAAATCATATGGATGGTTTGCTACTTCATCTCCCTTGTGATGTCACCGGTAGGCGGTGCTCTGAAACAACACTAACGACTATCAACGGCGTGACTCCACCCACTCATGACGTCACCTTGGATTGCCAGAACTCTCCTATGAAATACTATTTTAAACCAGATCTGCCAAACTCGCTTCCAATGGCCCCGCCCCTCAGCCCCGACAACTGGCATCCAGACTCCGCCCACTCGTGAGTCGCCTTGGGTATCCAGGCCAGCACCTAAACCGTGTCTTATGAATTGCTGTCTGAAACCAGATCTGCGAAAAATGCTCCCCACAGCCCGCCTCGCCCGCTCAGCCAAAGCTGCTACCCACGGCCCACGTAACATTGGAAGGCCAACTCAGAAACCCTCTCTTATGAGGGTTAAGGTTAGGTTAGGTTTGGTTAGGTTGTTAGTTTAGGTTGGGTTAGTTTGGTTAGGTTAGGTTACGTTGAGAACAGCTTTAGGTATGTGATACTCGCCTGAACTAGTCCATTCCAGAATCTTCAGTGTCCAGTGGACCTCGGACTGGAACGCGACAATTCACCTGTGTCGATGATTGGGGTCAACAGTTCAGTACAGGTCATACAGATTAAACTATACGTTTAATTAAGCATTTCAAATTACCCTCCTACCAAACACCATGACGACACTGCTGAAAAGAATCCAAACAACAGGCAACGGTCGTAACGATTGTTAACGATCAGCCTCTTCCTGTAAATGGCCGACGACGCAATTGATAAACTAATTAAGCTAGAAATAATGATAGACGAGAAATGGACAAAAAAAAAAAAAAACCCGCTTCAAACACATATCATCATTGTGATGGAGGACCTAGGCAGCCCGCACCCTGGAGACTGAGGCACACGCGACCAACCACAAACCAATATGGCTTCTTCCTTCTCTTCTGGCCTTCCCCACCATATTACGAACTTAAAGTAATTCACACATTTGTGATGTTCTCTGAGCGTTGAAATGTCCATGAATTTACGATAATGATGGTCAGAGCAGCGAGGGCTTGGTGGTAGAGAGGGAGGGTCGGCCACCCTCGCTCATCACTACCTCTGGTCGACTGGTTAAGCCTGGATCCTGGAGTCGCCCAGACTCACCTACCACAACCTGAGCGTACTGACAACCAATCACAGTCCCCCATCTGGCAGATCCTCGCTGGTTAGGTAAGGTTTAGTTAGGTTAGGTTACACCTACATCAGTCGTCTTCAATACAATCGTCAGTGCTCAAAATCTTTAGACCTTCGTCCACAATTTCCTTTACCCTCATCCTCCCTGGTAATTCACCAAGAGATTTTTCACTTTCCACGGAGCAATTTTGACATTATTAATGTCCTTCACGCCCATATATTTGATAACCACAGCCTCAAAACAGACTAAACCAGAGTTATTTTTCTCCTTGTAGTAGGGTATACCAATCAAACCCAGCTGGGTATGGCTGGTCCCTGAGTTGTCGCTCTCGCGAGACCAAATAATTAAATTCACAGCGTGAAAGATGTTTAGTGGTACTTACCTTATCCTTAAATCCTTATACACAAGTAGGTAAGCCTCTCAGACTTCCGATGGGGCTGAAAACAGAATTTGGAAGCTGACACAAGAGTGTTTATCAAGCCACTCAGTTTATCACACTCACTGTTTATAAATGAGGTTAAGGCTGAGAAAGAAGCGTAACTCATCAAACTCTTCGCGTGACGACAATGGCGACATATAGCAGCAATAGGAGCATAGTCATTGGAATCACTTTAGTTAAGTAGTATATTCATAGATGGCAGGACTAGCAAAGGTATTGCTTTAGACGTCGTCTACACCTTTTAACAAAACGAGCGACGTTCAAATCATGGTTCATAGCGGAACTCGTAGGTTTGACTTATCTTTTTCTATAGACAAGAGAGATAGCTTAAATACTCACTTATGATTTGCAAAATTCCATAGATGAGTAGGCTATAAGAGAATTCGTGTGATTTCCAGCGCAAGTATCATATAGTGCATTGTATCGCCTCATGTGCATGTGTCCTTCATTTGGCAGTGGGAGAATATCATTTTTAGATTTGCAGTCATATATCTGGGCTAATCATGATACTCAATAACAGTGAATGCAAATATCAAAGGCATTACTGGTATTAGAATTTCTTTTGTTTAGCTCTACAATTACAAAACTAACCTTCACACTTACACACGGCTATATATCTATATCGTATTTTCAGTAAAATATATGTAAATCTACAGTGTACATAGATCTTGCCAAAATAAGCGTAACTCACGTATATACAAAATACAACAAAGATCTACTATGGACGTTTGGCTTGAAATGATTATCATAGAAAATGGTAAAGATTAGTCATTGTAGAAAATGGTAAACTTTTGTAGGGGTAACAAACAAATGTAATGTATTTCATAGGGTTTAAGAAGTTGGGATACATTACTTTATATATATCGACTTGTACATTTACTTGTTTTATTTATATGCCATCGACATATGAATTAGGTAAGGTTAGGTTAGGTTAGGCATGAAAACCATAAGAGTCTTGTCATACTTGTACGAATGCCTATGGAGTTCCTTGGTCGTAGGCGCCTTTGTTCTCCTTTTTGTTGTTGGTTTCTTAGACGACGGTACGGGGAGACCTAAGTTTCTACCTCGGCGCCTCGGCAAGTACATGTATCATGTCTCTTGGCCGTGCGCGTGCGAATCGTAGTATTAGTGTTCGACCCCAATGCCGCCGCCGCAACAACAACACCACCAGCAGCAGCATTAGTAGTATCCTTCTTCATTGCCATTAGACCCAGTCTAATAGATATCCTTGGTCTGTCTTTTCGAAGACATTCTTCTCCATATGGAACCGTCATGGCACCCGCTGCGGCACAGGGGAGACGACGCCTCACCCTTTATGGCTTTTTCCTATTGTGAGTGTTGCCTGCCTTCCCCCGACGCTTCAATGCAGCACATTTCCTGAGAATTCCACAAGACGGGATTTTCTCCTTGTTTTAAAAAGGGGCGGGATGTTGTGGTAGCACCCGCCCCAGCCAATTGTTATGATGATGATGATGAGACGGTAAGGGGGGACCTAAGCTTCTGGGTCGGCAAGTACATGCATCATGTCGCTTGACTTTGCGCGTGCGATTCGTAGGTCTTAGTGTTCTACCCCAATGCCGCAGCAGCAGCAAAGGGGGGAAATTGGGTAGAGTTGAGGGCTACAGTTGCTGCTCTAACCCACCCCAAATACGGATCAACCAAACCCTGATGTGCTGTATCGAACCGTTTGCATACAACTTACGTACCAGCCTGGGTGCCGTGAGTGGCAGAGCAGATTCTTCACTGCGATCCACTAAGGTTTAACCCGGAAAAAGGTTAGGGGATTTGTCACGCCAATCGATGGCAAAAGCCCCTACATAGTAGACATACAGATTAAGAGTTGTGTATTTCGCCACCGTAACTGGACCTCCTACGCCGGCATCGAAAGTGAGAGTGAGGAGGAGGAGGCTGGCTGGGTGTGTGTTTGTGTGTGGTATGGAATGCGAGAGCGCGCGGGAGGTAGATTAAGAGGAGTTATGTATTTCGCCATCGTAACTGAACCTCCTACGCCGGCATCGAAAGTGAGAGTGAGGAGGAGGAGGCTGGCTGGGTGTATGTGTTTGTGTGTGTTATGGAATGCGAGAGCGCGCGGGAGGTACGGGGGTCAGCCTTTCTCCTCCTCCTCCGCCGTCACCCTCCCGCTCCCTCGCTCGCGTACGACGTTACTAAAACAACTGGCAATCTAGTGAGTGATGTCAAACCGCGAACGCAATGTGGGTCGATCGATAATGGTCCACTGATGTTCACCACCACCACCGTGTATGAGGAAGGGAGGGAGGTGGGTCGGCCGTGCGTCATCGAAAGCGAGAGTGAGGAGGAGGTGGCTGGCTGGCTGGCTGGATCGGTGTGTGTGGTATGCGCGCGGGGAGGGAGGAGGGTCGGCCGCCCCGCCGCTGCTCTCTCGCTTAGGTTAGGTTTAACTCGGAGAAAGGTTAGGGGATTTGTCACGCCTATTGATGGCAAAAGCCCCAACATAGTCGACATATAGATTAAGAGTTGTGTATTTCGCCACTGTAACTGGACCTCCTACGCCGGCATCGAAAGTGAGAGTGAGGAGGAGGAGGAGGCTGGCTGGGTGTGTTTGTGTGTACTATGGAATGCGAGAGCGCGCGGGAGGTAGATTAAGAGGAGTTGTGTATTTCGCCACCGAAACTGGACCTCCTACGCCGGCATCGAAAGTGAGAGTGAGGATGAGGAGGCTGGCTGGGTGTGTGTGTTTGTGTGTGGTATGGAATGCGAGAGCGCGCGGGAGGTACGGGGGTCAGCCTTCCCCCTCCTCATCCGCCGTCACCCTCCCGCTCCCTCGCTCGCGTACGACGTTACTAAAACAACTGGCAATATAGTGAGTGATGTCAAACTCCGCGAACGCAATGTGGGTCGATCGATAATGGTCCACTGATGTTCACCACCACCACCATGTGTGAGGAAGGGAGGGAGGTGGGTCGGCCGCGCGTCATCGAAAGCGAGAGTGAGGAGGAGGTGGCTGGCTGGCTGGCTGGATCGGTGTGTGTGGTATGCGCGCGGGGAGGGTGGAGGGTCGGCCGCCGCCGCCGCTGCTCTCTCGCTTAGGTTAGGTTTAACTCGGAGAAAGGTTAGGGGATTTGTCACGCCTATTGATGGCAAAAGCCCCAACATGGTCGACATATAGATTAAGAGTTGTGTATTTCGCCACTGTAACTGGACCTCCTACGCCGGCATCGAAAGTGAGAGTGAGGAGGAGGAGGAGGAGGAGGCTGGCTGGGTGTGTGTTTGTGTGTAGTATGGAATGCGAGAGCGCGCGGGAGAGGGGGGGGGGGGGAGTCGTCCGGCCTTTTCCTCCTCCGCCGCCACCCGCCCGTTCCCTCGCTCGCGCACTACTTACTAAAACTACAACTGGCAATCTAGTGAGTGATGTCAAACTCCGCGGACGCAATGTGAGTCGATCGTTAATCACTGATGTTCACCACCACCACCGTGTGTGAGGAAGGGAGGGAGGTGGGTCGGCCGCGCGTCATCGAAAGCGAGAGTGAGAAGGTGACTGTCTCTCTGGCTGGCTCGATGTGTGTGGTATGCGCGTGGTGAGGGAGGAGGGTTGGCCGCCGCCGTTGCCGCCGCTCTCGCTTGTTGTTAGGTTAGGTTGGGTTAGATTAGGTTAGGTTAGGTTAGGTTGGGTTAGGTTAGGTTAGGTTAGGCTAGGTTAGGCTAGGCTAGGCTAGGTTAGGTTAGGTTAGGTTAGGTCGAGGTGGTGTGCTAAGTGAGAGGGTTAGGGAGAATGATTTGGTAAACATAGAACAGGTAGTAAAAGCTTTGCGGAAGATGAAAGCCGTCAAGGCGGCGGATTTTCTATGGTATTGCAGTGGAATTTATTAAAAAGGGGGTGACTGTATTGTTGACTGGTTGGTAAGGCTATCTAATGTATGTATGATTCATGGTGAGGTGCCTGAGGCTTGGCGGAATGCTTGCATAGTGCCATTGTACAATGGCAAAGGGGATAAAAGTGAGTGCTCAAATTACAGAGGTATAAGTTTGCTGAATATTCCTGGGAAATTATATGGGAGGGTATTAATTGAGAGGGCGAAGGCATGTACAGAGCATCAGATTGGGGAAGAGCAGTGTGGTTTCAGAAGTGGTAGAGGATGTGTGGATCAGGTGTTTGCTTTGAAAAATGTATGTGAGAAATACTTGGAAAAGCAAATGGATTTGTATGTAGCATTTATGGATCTGGAGAAGGTACACGACAGAGTTGATAGAGATGCTCTGTGGAAGGTACTAAGAATATATGGTGTGGGAGGCAAGTTGTTAGAAGCAGTGAAAAGTTTTTATCGAGGATGTAAGACATGTGTACGTGTAGGAAGAGAGGAAAGCGATTGGTTCTCAGTGAATGTAGGTTTGCGGCAGGGGTGTGTGAGTCTCCATGGTTGTTTAATTTGTTTATGGATGGGGTTGTTAGATAGGTGAATGCAAGAGTTTTGGAAAGAGGGGCAAGTATGCAGTCTGTTGTGGATGAGAGAGCTTGGGAAGTGAGTCAGTTGTTGTTCGCTGATGATATAGCGCTGGTGGCTGATTCATGTGAGAAACTGCAGAAGCTGGTGACTGAGTTTGGTAAAGTGTGTGAAAGAAGAAAGCTGAGAGTAGATATGAATAAGAGTAAGGTTATTAGGTACAGTAGGGTTGAGGGACTAGTCAACTGGGAGGTAAGTATGAATGGAGAAATACTGGAGGAAGTGAAGTGTTTTAGATATCTTGGAGTGGATTTGGCAGCGGATGGAACCATAAAAGCGGACGTGAATCATAGGGTGCGGGAGGAGGCGAAAGTTCTGGGAGCGTTGAAGAATGTGTGGAAAGCCAGAACATTATCTTGGAAAGCAAAAATGGGTATGTTTGAAGGAATAGTGGCTCCAACAATGTTATATGGTTGTGAGGCGTGGGCTATAGATAGAGTTGTGCGGAGGAGGTTGGGTGTACTAGAAATGAGTTGTTTGAGGACAATATGTGGTGTGAGGTGGTTTAATCGAGTAAGTAATAATAGGGCAAGAGAGACGTATGGTAATAAAAAGAGTGTGGTTGAGAGAGCAGAAGAGTGTGTTTTGAAATGGTTTGGTCACATTGAGAGAATGAGTAAGGAAAGATTGACAAAGAGGATATATATGTCAGAGGTGGAGGGAATGAGGAGAAGTGGGAGACCAAATTGGAGGTGGAAAGATGGAGTGAAAAAGATTTTGAGCGATCGGGGCCTGAACATGCAGGAGGGTGAAAGGCGTGCAAGGAATAGAGTGAATTGGAACGATGTGGTATACCGGGGTCGACGTGCTGTCAATGGATTGAACCAGGGCATGTGAAGCGTCTGGGGTAAACCATGGAAAGTTCTGTGGAGCCTGGATGTGGAAAGGGAGCTGTGGTTTCGGTGCATTATTACATGACAGCTAGAGACTGAGTGTGAACGAATGTGGCGTTTGTTGTCTTTTCCTTGCGCTACCTCGCGCATATAAGGGGGGAGGGGGTTGTTATTTCATGTGTGGCGGGGTGGGGATGGGAATGAATAAAGGCAGACAGTATGAATTATGTACATGTGTATATATGTATATGTCTGTGTGTGTATATATATGTATACGTTGAGATGTATAGGTATGTATATTTGCTTGTGTGGACGTGTATGTGAGTGGGTTGGGCCATTTTTCTTGTTTCCTTGCGCTACCTCGCTAACGCAGGAGACAGCGACAAAGCAAAATAAATAAATAAATAAAAATAGGTAGAATTATTGCTTATGTATCGTCCAGCATGCTCGCTGGTTATGAGTCAACCTGAAAGATGACATGGTTTTTTGAGGAGGCAGATGTTATGTATTTAATTTTTTGTACCTTGAAAAAGAATGTATTTGTTTTGTATAATATGTCATAATATACCGTTAACTTTTCTCTTACAGACTTCAAGAATGTTATAAATTTTCTATTCTTTTATTATGTCACTGACTTTATTTGATTATATAAATTACTATTAAAGTTTTGCTTAAATTATAATTGTTACTTTTCTGTACAAAAAAGTGCTTGTTTTGCTAAAACAGTAATTTTGGAAGCTGGAGCTATGGTGTTCAAACGCACATTCGCTCTCTCTGCTCGTTGCTTGTTAGTTGGGTAAACGTTCGCGCTGGCTTCTCTGCAGAATCAGGTTCTATTTGCCCTTCTTGTTGTCATCAGCCCTTGATTAATTGTCATATTCAAAGATAAGGATATAGGCTTTATTTAGAGAAAGAAAGAACAATATTTGTGGACAGATGTAAATAATTAGGATAAATGTTTCCGTTGCTAGTCCACCTCGACGTCGGTCATGTGTTCAGATCATAACTTGTTTTTTGTTTCTTTCAAGATGTTTTTGCTGATTGTTTATCTACCGAAACAGTTATATCAGGGCATAATCCTGGGCTAATGTGTGTTAAGGGGTCGAAACCTACCGTATTCGAAGGCGATTGGTAACGTGACACTGAGGATGGAGATGTGTGAAACCATTAAGCGCGTCGTAAACAGTATCCCCTGAATCTTGTGTCGCGACTTTTACCACAGTTTTGGTAGAGAAATGACACGCAATAGTACAATATCTTCTGTGGTTTTCAGTGTCAGCGTTTTTTATGTTTCTCGTATGTAATTTGGAATATCTTACTTCCCTGTCTGATAGGAGAGCTTGTAGTACATGAAACGTGACCCTAAATTAGTTCCTAGATAAGCTCTTCCTATCATTGGAACACCTTATACTAGTCTCTACGTTTCTAGAAAGCACGCGCGACACACAGCAATACAGAAAGATTATGTATATCTGTGTTTGAGTCTCTTATAGATTAAGATAAAACTATACGTCTGCCTCTAAATCATATCTTACCGCTTGGCAAGCATAAGTTGAACCGAGCTTAAGGGTCAACCACTTGCCTTCAAGAACTTCCCTCACTTTAAGAAAATGTGGCAACCGTCGCCAGGGAAATGAAATCATAAACAAGCATGCTGGCCATAGGGGGATTTGAGCCTGTAGTTCAGGTGGTGTCACTACTCTGTCTATACAGAGCCACCTTATTATCGTGATAGGTATTTCGACGACGCAGGTAGCTATAATAACTAGACCTCCGTCCCTTGCAGAGCTAGACTACGCAATTGTCCAAGACAATATGTTTACCAAATGGCGTCCTAGCTACGTCTCGTCGTTGTATATCAACTGACTGTTATATTTCACTTGTATCTTCCCTGACGATGTGACTATTACACGAAAGTACACTTGGGAACTTACCGTGTTTCATTTTGCCCGTGGACTCGTAGGAGTATATATATATATATATATATATGTACAGCGCTGGTGGCTGATTCATGTGAGAAACTGCAGAAGCTGGTGACTGAGTTTGGTAAAGTGTGTGAAAGAAGAAAGTTAAGAGTAAATGTGAATAAGAGCAAGGTAATTAGGTACAGTAGGGTTGAGGGTCAAGTCAATTGGGAGGTGAGTTTGAAGGGAGAAAAACTGGAGGAAGTGAAGTGTTTTAGATATCTGGGAGTGGATCTGGATCGAGTAAGTAACGTAAGGGTAAGAGAGATGTGTGGAAATAAAAAGAGCGTGGTTGAGAGAGCAGAAGAGGGTGTTTTGAAATGGTTTGGGCACATGGAGAGAATGAGTGAGGAAAGATTGACCAAGAGGATATATGTGTCGAAGGTGGAGGGAACGAGGAGAAGTGGGGTACCAAATTGGAGGTGGAAAGATGGAGTGAAAAAGATTTTGTGTGATCGGGGCCTGAACATGCAGGAGGGTGAAAGGAGGGCAAGGAATAGAGTGAATTGGATCGATGTGGTATACCGGGGTTGACGTGCTGTCAGTGGATTGAATCAGGGCATGTGAAGCGTCTGGGGTAAACCATGGAAAGCTGTGTAGGTATTTATATTTGCGTGTGTGGACGTATGTATATACATGTGTATGGGGGTGGGTTGGGCCATTTCTTTCGTCTCTTTTCTTGCGCTACCTCGCAAACGCGGGAGACAGCGACAAAGCAAAAAGAAAATATATATATATATATATATATTTTTTTTTTTTTAATTTTCCAAAAGAAGGAACAGAGAATTGGGCCAGGTGAGGGTATTCCCTCAAAGGCCCAGTCCTCTGTTCTTAACGCTACCTCGCTAATGCGGGAAATGGCGAACAGTTTGAAAGAAAGAAAGATATATATATATATATATATATATATATATATATATATATATATATATATATATATATATATATATGGTAAATTATATGGGAGGGTATTGATTGAGAGGGTGAAGGCATGTACAGAGCATCAGAATGTATGTGATAAATACTTAGAAAAGCAAATGGATTTGTATGTAGCATTTATGGATCTGGAGAAGGCATATGATAGAGTTGATAGAGATGCTCTGTGGAAGGTATTAAGAATATATGGTGTGGGAGGCAAGTTGTTAGAAGCAGTGAAAAGTTTTTATCGAGGATGTAAGGCATGTGTACGTGTAGGAAGAGAGGAAAGTGATTGGTTCTCAGTGAATGTAGGTTTGCGGCAGGGGTGTGTGATGTCTCCATGGTTGTTTAATTTGTTTATGGATGGGGTTGTTAGGGAGGTGAATGCAAGAGTTTTGGAAAGAGGGGCAAGTATGAAGTCTGTTGGGGATGAGAGAGCTTGGGAAGTGAGTCAGTTGTTGTTCGCTGATGATACAGCGCTGGTGGCTGATTCATGTGAGAAACTGCAGAAGCTGTTGACTGAGTTTGGTAAAGTGTGTGAAAGAAGAAAGTTAAGAGTAAATGTGAATAAGAGCAAGGTTATTAGGTACAGTAGGGTTGAGGGTCAAGTCATTTGGGAGGTGAGTTTGAATGGAGAAAAACTGGAGGAAGTGAAGTGTTTTAGATATCTGGGAGTGGATCTGGCAGCGGATGGAACCATGGAAGCGGAAGTGGATCATAGGGTGGGGGAGGGGGCGAAAATTCTGGGAGCCTTGAAGAATGTGTGGAAGTCGAGAACATTATCTCGGAAAGCAAAAATGGGTATGTTTGAAGGAATAGTGGTTCCAACAATGTTGTATGGTTGCGAGGCGTGGGCTATGGATAGAGTTGTGCGCAGGAGGATGGATGTGCTGGAAATGAGATGTTTGAGGACAATGTGTGGTGTGAGGTGGTTTGATCGAGTAAGTAACGTAAGGGTAAGAGAGATGTGTGGAAATAAAAAGAGCGTGGTTGAGAGAGCAGAAGAGGGTGTTTTGAAATGGTTTGGTCACATGGAGAGAATGAGTGAGGAAAGATTGACCAAGAGGATATATGTGTCGGAGGTGGAGGGAACGAGGAGAAGAGGGAGACCAAATTGGAGGTGGAAAGATGGAGTGAAAAAGATTTTGAGTGATCGGGGCCTGAACATGCAGGAGGGTGAAAGGAGGGCAAGGAATAGAGTGAATTGGAGCGATGTGGTATACCGGGGTTGACGTGCTGTCAGTGGATTGAATCAGGGCATGTGAAGCGTCTGGGGTAAACCATGGAAAGCTGTGTAGGTATGTATATTTGCGTGTGTGGACGTATGTATATACATGTGTATGGGGGTGGGTTGGGCTATTTCTTTCGTCTGTTTCCTTGCGCTACCTCGCAAACGCGGGAGACAGCAACAAAGCACAAAAAAAAGAAATATATATATATATATATATATATATATATATATATATATATATATATATATATATATATATATATATATATTTTTTTTTTTTTTTTTTTTTTTGCCGCTGTCTCCCGCGTTTGCGAGGTAGCGCAAGGAAACAGACGAAAGAAATGGCCCAACCCACCCCTATACACATGCCTTGATTCAATCCACTGACAGCACGTCAACCCCGGTATACCACATCGCTCCAATTCACTCTATTCTTTGCCCTCCTTTCACCTTCCTGCATGTTCAGGCCCCGATCACACAAAATCTTTTTCACTCCATCTTTCCACCTCCAATTTGGTCTCCCTCTTCTCCTCGTTCCGTCCACCTCCGACACATATATCCTCTTGGTCAATCTTTCCTCACTCATTCTCTCCATGTGACCAAACCATTTCAAAACACCCTCTTCTGCTCTCTCAACCACGCTCTTTTTATTTCCACACATCTCTCTTAACCTTACGTTACTTACTCGATCAAACCACCTCACACCACACATTGTCCTCAAACATCTCATTTCCAGCACATCCATCCTCCTGCGCACAACTCTATCCATAGTCCACGCCTCGCAACCATACAACATTGTTGGAACCACTATTCCTTCAAACATACCCGTTTTTGCTTTCCGAGATAATGTTCTCGACTTCCACACATTCTTCAAGGCTCCCAGAATTTTCGCCCCCTCCCCCACCCTATGATCCACTTCTTCTTCCATGGTTCCATCCGCTGCCAAATCCACTCCCAGATATCTAAAACACTTCACTTCCTCCAGTTTTTCTCCATTCAAACTCACCTCCCAATTGAATTGACCCTCAACCCTACTGTACCTAATAACCTTGCTCTTATTCACATTTACTCTTAACTTTCTTCTTTCACACACTTTACCAAACTCAGTCAACAGCTTCTGCAGTTTCTCACATGAATCAGCCACCAGCGCTGTATCATCAGCGAACAACAACTGACTCACTTCCCAAGCTCTCTCATCCCCAACAGACTTCATACTTGCCCCTCTTTCCAAAACTCTTGCATTCACCTCCCTAACAACCCCATCCATAAACAAATTAAACAACCATGGAGACATCACACACCCCTGCCGCAAACCTACATTCACTGAGAACCAATCACTTTCCTCTCTTCCTACACGTACACATGCCTTACATCCTCGATAAAAACTTTTCACTGCTTCTAACAACTTGCCTCCCACACCATATATTCTTAATACCTTCCACAGAGCATCTCTATCAACTCTATCATATGCCTTCTCCAGATCCATAAATGCTACATACAAATCCATTTGCTTTTCTAAGTATTTATCACATACATTCTTCAAAGCAAACACCTGATCCACACATCCTCTATGTTGAATGAATGTTGGGGTGAAAAGGGTGGTGAGAGTAAGTGAGCTTGGGAAGGAGACTTGTGTGAGGAAGTACCAGGAGAGACTGAGTACAGAATGGAAAAAGGTGAGAACAATGGAAGTAAGGGGAGTGGGGGAGGAATGGGATGTATTTAGGGAATCAGTGATGGATTGCGCAAAAGATGCTTGTGGCATGAGAAGAGTGGGAAGTGGGTTGATTAGAAAGGGTAGTGAGTGGTGGGATGAAGAAGTAAGAGTATTAGTGAAAGAGAAGAGAGAGGCATTTGGACGATTTTTGCAGGGAAAAAATGCAATTGAGTGGGAGACGTATAAAATAAAGAGACAGGAGGTCAAGAGAAAGGTGCAAGAGGTGAAAAAAGGGCAAATGAGAGTTGGGGTGAGAGAGTATCATTAAATTTTAGGGAGAATAAAAAGATGTTCTGGAAGGAGGTAAATAAAGTGCGTAAGACAAGGGAGCAAATGGGAACTTCAGTGAAGGGCGCAAATGGGGAGGTGATAACAAGTAGTGGTGATGTGAGAAGGAGATGGAGTGAGTATTTTGAAGGTTTGTTGAATGTGTTTGATGATAGAGTGGAAGATATAGGGTGTTTTGGTCGAGGTGGTGTGCAAAGTGAGGGGGTTAGGGGAAATGATTTGGTAAACAGAGAAGAGGTAGTAAAAGCTTTGCGGAAGATGAAAGCCGGCAAGGTAGCAGGTTTGGATGGTATTGCAGTGGAATTTATTAAAAAAGGGGTGACTGTATTGTTGACTGGTTGGTAAGGCTATTTAATGTATGTATGACTCATGGTGAGGTGCCTGAGGATTGGCGGAATGCTTGCATAGTGCCATTGTACAAAGGCAAAGGGGATAAGAGTGAGTGCTCAAATTACAGAGGTATAAGTTTGTTGAGTATTCCTGGTAAATTATATGGGAGGGTATTGATTGAGAGGGTGAAGGCATGTACAGAGCATCAGATTGGGGAAGAGCAGTGTGGTTTCAGAAGTGGTAGAGGATGTGTGGATCAGGTGTTTGCTTTGAAGAATGTATGTGAGAAATACTTAGAAAAGGAAATGGATTTGTATGTAGCATTTATGGATCTGGAGAAGGCATATGGTAGAGTTGACAGAGATGCTCTGTGGAAGGTATTAAGAATATATGGTGTGGGAGGCAAGTTGTTAGAAGCAGTGAAAAGTTTTTATCGAGGATGTAAGGCATGTTTACGTGTAGGAAGAGAGGAAAGTGATTGGTTCTCAGTGAATGTAGGTTTGCGGCAGGGGTGTGTGATGTCTCCATGGTTGTTTAATTTGTGTATGGATGGGGTTGTTAGGGAGGTGAATGCAAGAGTTTTGGAAAGAGGGGCAAGTATGAAGTCTGTTGGGGATGAGAGAGCTTGGGAAGTGAGTCAGTTGTTGTTCGCTGATGATACAGCGCTGGTGGCTGATTCATGTGAGAAACTGCAGAAGCTGGTGACTGAGTTTGGTAAAGTGTGTGAGAGAAGAAAGTTAAGAGTAAATGTCAATAAGAGCAAGGTTATTAGGTACAGTAGGGTTGAGGGTCAAGTCAGTTGGGAGGTGAGTTTGAATGGAGAAAAACTGGAGGAAGTGAAGTGTTTTAGATATCTGGGAGTGGATCTGGCAGCGGATGGAACCATGGAAGCGGAAGTGGATCATAGGGTGGGGGAGGGGGCGAAAATTCTGGGATCCTTGAAGAATATGTGGAAGTTGAGAACATTATCTCGGAAAGCAAAAATGGGTATGTTTGAAGGAATAGTGGTTCCAACAATGTTGTATGGTTGCGAGGCGTGGGCTATGGATAGAGTTGTGCGCAGGAGAATGGATGTGCTGGAAATGAGATGTTTGAGGACAATGTGTGGTGTGAGGTGGTTTGATCGAGTAAGTAACGTAAGGGTAAGAGAGATGTGTGGAAATAAAAAGAGCGTGGTTGAGAGAGCAGAAGAGGGTGTTTTGAAATGGTTTGGGCACATGGAGAGAATGAGGGAGGAAAGATTGACCAAGAGGATATATGTGTCGGAGGTGGAGGGAACGAGGAGAAGAGGGAGACCATATTGGAGGTGGAAAGATGGAGTGAAGAAGATTTTGAGTGATCGGGGCCTGAACATGCAGGAGGGTGAAAGGAGGGCAAGGAATAGAGTGAATTGGAGCGATGTGGTATACCGGGGTTGACGTGCTGTCAGTGGATTGAATCAAGGCATGTGAAGCGTCTGGGGGTAAACCATGGAAAGCTGTGTAGGTATGTATATTTGCGTGTGTGGACGCATGTATATACATGTGTATGGGGGTGGGTTGGGCCATTTCTTTCGTCTGTTTCCTTGCGCTACCTCGCAAACGCGGAAGACAGCAAAAAAAAAAAAAATATATATATATATATATATATATATATATATATATATATATATATATATATATATATATATATATATATATATGTGTGTGTGTGTGTGTGTGTGTGTGTGTGTGTGTGTGTATTTATTTTTTTGATATAAGAGTTTTGGAAAGAGAGGCAAATATGAAGTCTGTTGGGGATGAGAGAGCTTGGGAAGTGAGTCAGTTGTTGTTCGCTGATGATACAGCGCTGGTGGCTGATTCATGTGAGAAACTGCAGAAGCTGGTGACTGAGTTTGGTTAAGTGTGTGAAAGAAGAAAGTTAAGAGTAAATGTGAATAAGAGCAAGGTTATTAGGTACAGTAGGGTTGAGGGTCAAGTCAGTTGGGAGGTAAGTTTGAATGGAGAAAAACTGGAGGAAGTAAAGTGTTTTAGATATCTGGGAGTGGATCTGGCAGCGGATGAAACCATGGGAGCGGAAGTGAATCATAGGGTGGGGGAGGGGGCGAAAATCCTGGGACCCTTAACGAATGTGTGGAAGTCGAGAACATTATCTCGGAAAGCAAAAATGGCTATATTTGAAGGAATAGTGGTTCCAACAATGTTGTATGGCTGCAAGGCGTGGGCTATGGATAGAGTTGTTCGCAGGAGGGTGGATGTGCTGGAAATGAGGTGTTTGAGGACAATATGTGGTGTGAGGTGGTTTGATCGAGTAAGTAATGTAAGGATAAGAGAGATGTGTGGAAATAAAAAGAGAGTAGTTGAGAGAGCGGGAGAGGGTGTTTTGAAATGGTTTGGGCGCATGGAGAGAATGAGTGAGGAAAGATTGACCAAGAGGATATATGTGTCGGAGGTGGAGGGAACGAGGAGATGTGGGAGACCAAATTGGAGGTGGAAAGATGGAGTGAAAAAGATTTTGAGTGATTGGGGCCTGAACATGCAGGAGGGTGAAAGGCGGGCAAGGAATAGAGTGAATTGGATCGATGTGGTATACCGGGGTCAACGTGCTGTCAGTGGATTGAATCAGGGCATGTGAAGCGTCTGGGGTAAACCATGGAAAGTTTTGTGGGGCCTGGATGTGGAAAGGGAGCTGTGGTTTCGGGCATTATTGCATGACTGCTAGAGACTGAGTGTGAACGAATGGGGCCTTTGTTGTCTTTTCCTAGCGCTACCTCGCACACATGAGGGGGAGGGGGATGTTATGCCCTGTGTGGCGAGGTGGCGATGGGAATGAATAAAGACAGACTGTGAATTGTGTGCATGTGTATATATGTATGTGTCTGTGTGTGTATATGTATGTGTACATTGAGATGTATGGGTATGTATATTTGCGTGTGTGGACGTGTATGTATATACATGTGTATGGGGGTGGGTTTGGCCATTTCTTTCGTCTGTTTCCTTGCGCTACCTCGCAAACGCGGGAAACAGCGACAAAGCAAAATAATAATATATATATATATATATATCTGTGTGTGTGTGTGTGTGTGTGTTTGTGTATGTGTGTGTACATGAGTTATATCGTGTTAGAGAGTATAAGTGACTTAGTTTTGTGGTAAATACACGAAATTATGTCGAGACCAAGTGACCTATAAATTGCAGGCCAGGGTGGCAATGCCGAGGTATTGGCTGGTCGTGCTGAAGGCTTGTGAAGACGACCATGTCCAGGGTAAGGAGCCACAGTGTAATCATCCTCTTATTAAGCTACTAACTCTTCAGATATCTTGGACGTATTTTTGGGTTTGTGATCTCAAATATAATGTCATGTGTATGTGAGTTTTTAGGTAGTATGTTCATCAGATTGCGTTCATATTTGTGTGCCTGTATTTGTGTTCTTGTTTATCATTGTGTTTTTTTTTTTTTTTACTGTGAATGATATTTGTGTTTGTTTACCTGTCAATATGCATGTATGTATTTATGTATACAGATGTGTTTGCGAGCGTCTGAAAATCCGTGTGGCACCAGAAACACGTATTAATAGTATATTAGGCGTAATTCGAAGCATACTTGCATCATTTTATGATATGTTTTGAAGCACTTTACAAAAGTACGATAATTTTCATGTCTTGCATCAAAACATTACTGAAGGATGCAAAATTGTGGGAGCGATTACGTCTCCATTCCCCAAGGGTGATGCATCTCACTGGCATGAATAACGCCGGTCCTACTGAGATTGAGATGAGGTCCTTTGTTATTTTCCTTTGGTAATTATATACCCGCCTCATATTTTATTCCCAAGACCGTCATGGCGACGCGTAAGGCTGTGGTGTAATCTGTAATTGTTACCTCGCTGGTCTACTTAATTCGACATAGACACATTAACAAATTGGGAGAGAAGTGCTTAATTCGGGACTTTATTATTGTCCTGGCATTTATTCTGCATGGTTCCGTTTACTAGCTTTATATTTTTCAGTCAATAGTTTTTCTCCAATATTGTTTATGCGTTTATGCAGGTTCGTCTCCTTTCAAATCATAACGTGCTGAAAAGATATCCTGATGTAATTTTTTTTTTTCTGGTATGAAACTCAGGAAAGATCCTAGCTTTCTAGGAGATATTCTTATTCACTTTGGCGATGATTTTCTCTCAGACACTATCGTTAATCAAGGGGACGCCATCATTCTTGTATTAGATAAAACACAAACACTTGTATCTGAGAACATGATTAATCTCGTACGTCTCCCAGAGATACTGGTTGGTGTGTTGGTCGCGCCCCGGGCCACTGTGACGTTGTGGTAAGCACGTCAAGCTCATCTGACTGGCTTATTATTCAGTACTGGTGGATGATTGTTTGCTCATGTTATCATGCGGCCGCTACGAAGTAATTAGAGGGTATATTGCTTTATTACACCTGTCTGTCTGTGTTCCTCCCGAGTGAGGGTGTTATAATTTGTATCATCAACGCTCTCGCTTACGATTACGATTGTCAGTTGAGTAAAATGGAACTATACTGATTTGTGACATGGAAATCATAAACGGAGATATATAATGATTTTGTTTACGCGTTTACCTGTGTTAGTAAGTACGGTACCTGTTATGTGTACCCGCCGTCCCACACAGGTATTCTTACTAGGATTCAGCTGAAATTTTGTTAAGTGCATCATATGTATATTATACATGCATGTGAAGTTATAGTGGCATTAGAAAGGACTTGCAGAAACTTCCATGATACTTTTTCCAGCTATATTACGTTGCGCAGTATCTATCTGTTTGGTGTAGTCAGTTCCTCTTACAGTTGTTTATAGATTAAAATGAAACTTTTTATATATAATTCTGATGGCCATTGGTGAACTTGTCCAAAAATTGTCATGAGCCGCACATAAACACTTCCCACTCCTTTGTGTTAAATAAGAAATAAGATATTAGTGTTCTTTAAATAGACAGACTTGTAACTTCACTTGAATAACCGTACTCACTCTCTACAATAAGTGTAGCCTGTGCACACACTGGAGGTACTCGTGTAGTTACGACATGCTCGTCTCCGTTTTAAACCTGACATCAGGAAAGTTTTGAGAGACTAGTGCCTTTTCTGTGTCTGTTATATTTCTCTCTCTTGCTTATCTTTCAGACTTGTTTACTGGTGCCCCGAGATAGGGAGACTGTGCCAGGAATGATGAAGAAAGACCTCATTCTCTCACATACATCCTTAAACTTTCGTGCGTAATGCACATAAACCATGGCCCCATGTCCACAGCCAGGCCCCACAGACCTTTACGCGGTTTCTCCTCCTGCTTCATATGCCTTAGTTCAGTCCATGGACACCACGTCGTCACCTGTATACCACATATTTCCCATGCACTGTATCCTGTGCACGCCTTTTCACCATCCTCCATATTCTGGCTCCGCTCACTCAATCTTTTTTCGCTCCAACCTTACATCTTCACTTTGATCTCCCTTCTCTTGTCCTCTCCACTTTTGCCACATATATCCTGTATGTCAACCTTTCCTCGCTTATTCTCTCTACATACCCAAAGTCTTTCAGCACATCCTCTTCAGCACTCTCAACCACATTCCTCCAGTACCACACCTCTTTCTTACCGTATCACCGCTTCTCACACCACAAGTTGTCCTGAAACATTTCATTTCCAAAGATCCAACCTCTTTCGTGTGTTCTCATACAGCATCGTTGGCGCTACCAATGCCTATACAAACGATGATAGGAAAGTGACTGCTGCAACCAATAGAAAAATGGATAACCAAAGTACGTATTGGCAACTGTGGCCACCTCTCCTGCCCACTATGGTCGTTACGCTTATCCTTATTCTTCTTGGGCAACAAGTATTAATCATTAATACACATTAACGGCAGTATATTGTTTCACTCATCCTGGTGTTAGGTAGGTGCCAAGTTTCTCCTTGATATCTTCTCCCAGTACATATATGGTCAATGACAAGAGTACAAGCTGTTATAGTTCTCATCATTCAGTTGACGTATTGGGAATCGAACTTATTTGCTTTTCTTCCAGTCTGCTTTATCATTTATCTGTTAGCAGTATATGCATTTTTTTAACCTTGTTATGTAACATATTTTGATCACTACTGTCTTTTCTGCGTGTATTATCCTGTATGTTGTTGATCAGTCATGTGATTATGATTATTTATCCCTCATCCGCAATCTCTGTATTGGATATTTTTCTCTGTCTTCTCCTAATTTCATTTCTCTCCAAATTTTTCCCAGTTATTTGATATATCATGAATAATGAAATCAACAAGTCACTCATTGTACTGCAATTAACAGCATGTTAAGCACACAGACCTTACCAATCACCACTACATAAATAGGATTTCAATAACCACCTGCATACCACATGAATTATGGATAACAAAGATTGGCTTTGATGTTTGATATAGCATTACAGTAAGCACTGCAGGCATAGACCTACACTGTAAAATTCAAAAGCATGCACTTACTGAACGCCCAACAAACCAGGAAGCGTCGTGTTTCAGTTTGGAGGATGTCTGTCCAGTCGCGTAATTTCTTTGATAAAAAATGATGACTGCAGACCCTGTAGCTTCTGTGCAACTTTTCTGCTCTCGCATTCATAATATAAAGCACACAAACAGCATACTGCCACACGAATCACCTGCAGAAACAGTTACCGCAATCGGGAATTCTTCCCAATTAAGAGGTTAACAAATATGAATAAACGAAAATTCCCATGGTATCACATATTCACAGCTACCGGTTAGGCCTATTCTAGATTGTTACTCCTGGGTTATTGGTCAATAAGCGTACGTTAAGAGCAAACAATAGCACTTACCGATCGCTTTCTTTCATATATTGTGTGTGTGTGTGTGTGTGTGTGTGTGTGTGTGTGTGGATATTCTGCTCACAACACAGCAGTGAGAACGTCCGACCATGTTTTCTTGCTTTCAGATTGAGGTGTACATGAGAAAAAGCCATTTCGTCTCGCATTATTTTTGAAAAATATACAACTGTAGTCCCTTTTTGCGGATCAGTTCATTGGTATATATCCTGAATGAAATGTATATATGTATGTACATGATGGTGTTTCACAAGTTATAAAGTTATTTTTTTGGGTTACAGAGTAAAATTATGAAAGACGAGTTATGGTCATGGCAAAACTGTATTTCTAAAACGTGTACTTTGTATACGTGCAGACGAAAACTTAGGCGCCAGCCAACGCCACCTACATTCATTACGCAGCAATATCGTACTCTGAGGTTCCAGTTGGCATTAAAGGTCCTTTATAGCTTTCCTATCATCTGTTTTTAGGCATTAGGAGCTACTATACCTTCAAGGATACCCATTTTCACCTTCCCAAAGGTCGCTTCGTTTTCCACACTTTGCTCGGTGTTCCCAGAACATTCACCCACTCACACACCTTGTGACTCATCTCCACTTCCAAGGTTCCATTCGCTGTCCCAGGTATTTAAAACACCCCACTTTCTCCTTTTTTTCCAATTGAAACTCGCACTTCAGGTAACCTGTCTCTTTGTACTGCTAAACCTGAATAACCATGCTTTTATCCACATTTACTCTCACGTTTCTCCTTTCATACACTCTCCCAAACTCTGACACCAACTTCTGCAGCTTCCCATGCGAATGTGTCTCGCTCTCTTATCTTTTTCGGTTACTTCTGATAGATATTCCCCTGGACACTCTCCATGTCAGGCCTGAGTGTGGTAGTAGAGTGCGGTGTCTGTTCATAGTGCCCACACCACACCAGCTTTCCATTCCTCCCAGTAACCTTGGTAACGTGATTACTTGTGTCATTACTGTGTTCGTAGTTATGTCGCTCCTTGTTGTCTGAGCATCACCTTGAGGGGTATCGTCTCTGCTGCTTGTGATCTGTCATGGTCCAGGTGTCTGGTCCTTTCTTAAGGACAGGAACGGTGTAACCTGATATATGGTTATCTTCGCATCGAGAGGAATATGAGGAACTATGAGGATCAGATACAGGGCTCATGAGTCTTGACTTTACTTAGAAATTCTTTGTTATTATTCAGTGCATCTGAAACGAGGTTCATGGCACGATCTAGGGTGAACCTAAAGCAAAGTTCGAAGCAAGGTTCTTTAGTGAATCTGAAGGTTCATGGTGGGATCTTGGGTGAACCTGAAGTAAAGTTCGCAGCAAGGTTCATTAGTGAACCTGAAGTAAGGTTCATTATGGGATCTTGGGTAAACCTTAAGCAAAATTATTAGCTGGGTCCAGCAGTGAACCCGAAGCACGGATTGCACCTGGGTTAATGACTCGTCGTTGTTGGAATGTTGACGGTGCGAACCCGACACTGTCAGGCCGGGTTTCACAGCTGGACATTGGCAAAAAAAAAAAAAAAAAAAAAGGCTAACGTCAGAATTTACTTCTACATGGAATATATAACCTCGTAAAAACAACAAAGTTCAGTTTCTCTTAATTTGACAACTACATGTGATGCTGTAATCATACATATGGATTCGCCAATAATGAACTGTACACATAAGAGATACGTTATTGTAAGGTCTTGGTATTGGTTCATCCTCCGTATCGAAGCACCAGTCGGTGGGCGGGCTAGTTCAGGCGTCATCAATATTGTACTGATGGAAGACTGATTATTTACCTGAGTCCTGGAGAACTGTCGTTTGTTAATTGTGCTCTTTAGTTTATCTCATTTATGAATAAAAAGAAAAGTTTGACCTACTACCGTGTAATTGTACCTTGACGATAAGAGGTAGTTAAGAGCAGTCGTTGTCGCCCAGCAAATGTAAACAAAGCATTGTGGCCGATGATTGGTGCAGCTGAAGTCTCCCATAATGCCACCACCGCTGCCGGTACTCCAGATAGAAGTACGGTAAACGTCAGCTGGACGAGCGGGTCGCGGTGTGTGTTGATATCTGTTTGTCGAGAAGTATATTCAAACTGGGATGCTGTGGGAAACACCTGATCTTGTGGAAGTGTGCAGAGAATATGTACTGACAACAGCCTAAGTGAGAGTAATGTTTGTGCTGGTATTACATCTGCCAGTACCAGGACTCGTGTTCGTTGCAGGATGTGGCAGGTCAGTGATGTGTGGACACGTTGGGCTCGAACTATCTACGTAAATGTCATGTACACTGTGGTAAATATTTAGATAAGTTCTGAGTTTATATGGTGTGAGGAATATTACTATAATGATCGTTCATACGTGCCACTCGGAGTTGGACGAATATGTTACGATTTTTAAGTAAGAATTGTTAACGTTCGGTCGTATAATGGAATGTTACCCGTGTCTTTGTACCACCACATCCAAAAGGTATTTAAGGGTTATATGTGTATGGGATTATCTAGTTTCATAATTTTGAAGATGCCTATTTCAACAAGTAGGTTAACATTAACGCCATTATTATAACTTAGTTTCCTTATAAAGTTTCACAGGTTTTTCTTGAACCTTTACAATACAACTAAACAAGAAATTGTATATTTTTCTTAATTCTGATATATTTTTCTCTCATTTTTCAGGTATGTTTTGTGTATAATATTTTCGTGTGAGGGTCGTCCGTAATACTCGAACATTTCTGTTGATTCATCATGCTAGAATTTCGCCCACGTCCAGGTGAGATCCTTCATGTATTCTGGGAAACGTTTACTTTTTTCCGCTTATCCATGAAGGAGTTGATTATATTTTTACTTGATTTTAGTGTTTCGGTGTTGATTTCCTCCACTAGTCTTTCTGTAGCTGGTTGTCTGGTCATTTGGGTATTTACGCTGTTTTTATAAAAAAATTCTGATCGATCCAGACTTGCTGCATTCAGATCTGGCTTTCAAAGTCATGTAGGACGTCATTATTTTACGCAGTGCATAAGTTGACTGGAAACGTTACCATTTTCTAATATATAGATTTATGTAACGACCAAAGAAAAATAATGCAGTTATCCATGAACGCATTATATTCATGGTTATTCACAGATAATGTAACCTAACAACGTGCGGTGCCCATCTTAGTCTCCCATCTTCACACCAAAATACAATTAGTAGAAGATTTTCACTTGGTGTGATATTTGTCTTGTTTGTGATTTAGGCGTAAAAACTCCATTTACACAGCAGAAATTGTCCTGTCCATTGATGTAAGAGCTTGGAGGCCTTTTTCGTTCTGAAAGTGAAAGTAACAGTAAGCGCGATAAGATATAGCAAACCATTGAACACAACACATCGGCTTTCATGTACAGTAACAAAATCCTGCTTTGCTGTTCCATTACCGCCTCGCTGCCACAACACTCGGTGAGTGCATGAGGGAAGCGCCACAGCGCTGCTGCTTCAGTCGTCATAAAGCGCAGGACGTATTAAGTATTTGAGTCGCGTTGTTTCTTTATTTTTCATTTTTGATGTTAAAATTGTATGTAGGAACTTCGTTTATGCTATTTTTTTTTTTTACTATTATTGTCATCGTTATTTCTGGTAGAAACATCGCAGTATTATAATCCGGAGCAGTTCGTCTTGTTTAAATACGGAAATGACGTAAAAAAAAAGTGTACAAGACCTTTGAGTTGCACACAGTGGGTGGGATGGTTGGGCTTTAGAAAGAGGGAAATACTGGATTACAAATATATAAACTGACACACCACCGTCCTACCTTAACCTAACGTAACTCGAAACTTAATCAATCCCAGCCTAACTTAATATTACGAAGTCTAACGACCCATAACAAGACCAAACACAATTTAGTCAACGTTACGAAGTCTAACGTTAGCCAAGCGTTACCTAAAGATTACCGTTAGTAAGAATATTAACGATTATCAAACCTAACCAAACCTATTGTAACAATTTCCTACCCATAACGAAGGAACCACTAACAAACTTATTGTGAATGATGCAACATGGAGGAGGAATTGATTGAATCGGTAACTCGTCCTCAAACTGATCTGATACAAAGACTGCCAGATATCCGACTGCGGGTTTACCATAGACAGGACATCCACCCGATGGTTTACATTATAGTACTGTTATTTTCCTTTCTGCCATATTTTTTTTTCTTTTAACTAACCTCGGAAAAGTCCTTGTGATGGTATATTGTTTATATAGCCGCCATGATATCCAGCTAGATGTAACAGTTTTTACTATTATCTAGTGTTTACATTAATTTTTATGGTGTCTTGGATGGTTAAAGGTTCATTGTAGAATGGATCTCTCGTTCTCTAAATGAAGACAGAGGACCATACTCTCAAAAGGTTTAGCATAAAATCTCGTAGATATGAAGGGTAGTTGGTTGTTTGGGTATTAGGATGATACTAGTAGTCGTCCTAGAGGTAATCTGCCACTTGACTCATATATATAGTGCAAGACGAGGATTGCGTAATGTAGCAGGTGGTACCATCCTCCCCTGGTCAGGGCTACGGCAAGTTCACGTTGGGTAACTCGGATCATAATGTTCCTTGTTCATCGTAAATTGAATTAGTGTATTATCTCTGCTCATCCTTAACATATCTGCATTTCAGAAGTTAGATTTACAAAGCAGGACGTAATAGGCATAAGTGTTAGTAAGTTCTGTATTGTTGGTTTGCATGACTGACTCTGATAAATATTATTTTCTCCTAATGCTCTACCGATAGGCGTTTATGTATTCGGTCCATTAACAAATAGTGAAGATTTTCAGAGTTCGGTCATCGCTGCCGGGCAGTTGTTACAGTAAATGAACGAAATTTTCGTTGCAGGTTTCCTTGGCGATTTTTTTTTTCTTGGATAAGTTTAGTTTTATCGTCTGATACACTTGGATCAGTGTTTCTCAAGCTTTCATGACTCTCGCCTGTTGGCTTTCACGAAATACTCGCTCAACCCCCCCCTCCCCATTTCTTTTGAAGAATTTGACATTTTGTGTTGTGTTTTAGTATTGAGGATCAGCTAGTTCGTCATTTATGTAGCCTTGTATCTCGTGAGCATGGAGGAAGACAAATTAGATAGAAATAATGTCAAAACATAACATGTATCAAGTGTATAAGTATTCATTTTGGCCAACACTTAGGTGAGCCAAAGCCAAATTACCCCCAATATCATAGAAACCAAAAACACGTTAAATCTTGTAAACCCATTAGAACAAACAAATCATATGCAAACGAATTAAAACTGTCGAATCTAATATTCAACTATTACCATACTGGAATTAAAGGATGATTTGAATCTTGTGCATTCAGCGAGGTGGATGCTGCTGCCATTCTTTCAGAAATTATAGGTTTCCGGGATAAAAGAGCACTACGCCAGTAGTTTTCTAGGATTCGTTAGATTACGCTGTTTTGTGTCCAGTACAATGAGAGTTGAAAAGCCAACTTAGCAGAGATAAATAGAAGAGAAAATCCTGAAACGAAGTGCTCCCTCGCCAAGTTTTGGGTAGACTGGGAGTTATTTGACCCAGAGCTCTTCCATACTCATGGTTTCAAACTTATCGTTTGCACTCGCGTCGCGCATAAATTCGATGGCTGCTTCTTGCACAGGATTCGTTAACTACCCCACATCAATGTTAAATGGATACCACGCCAATTTCCAACATAAAGATATGGAAAATGGCGCATAGATTCCTCGGCAACGGAATCCAGACGAGATAGATTTTTTCTTTGTGTCCAGACCATACTGATCATGATCTTTCCTGTCAGTATGGAGTTCCTTGAGATGAGACTATGAAAATGTTCTGCCGTTTCCAAAACCGAGTTTTCTCCTCCTTGAGACCTCTGATTACATCATAATGCACAATGATTGCCTTTCTTGTAATTGTAAATCGAGTTTGTTGATGGTCTCGGAAATATGTACAAGGTACGCTAGTGAAAACTAAATCTTTTCGCTTGTAAATGCGTCATACAGATCTTGTTTCTGGCTTTATTGGGAAGAGTTGCTCTTCATATTTGCCACGTTCATAGAGCCGACTCGACACGATTCCTTTTCAAGGCCAGCGGGCTTCCATGTGGAAGCAGGAGAATTTTATGATCAGCAACTAAATCTGTGCAGAGAGCTGCAAAGAGGCCAGAATATAAAGATCTTCACAAAATAATCAACTTCTATTAACCAATTCAATGAATTGCGTAGGTCATCTTGAAAGATGAATTACATGTTTTCTTAAAGGGTTTTACCAGCAAGTGCTCATCTGTGGATGAGGCAAGAGTCCCAGTTATGGCTCCATTCTTTTCTTTGACCAATTCTATGAATCCCCAACGAGAGACAAGCACTGTTAGGGCACAGTCATTGGACACTCCGACATACGTTTCCCATGGAAGATAATTTTCTTGGGGGACTTTCAAAGATACTAGAAGCTTTTCACGTGGTCTCCAGTGCTTTCCAGAGAAAGATTCTTTCACAACTCCTTCATCCTCTAATGTAGGATAAACAAGCAGTTGAAAGCTTTGGTCAGCATCAGTGGTTTTGTTGTACTGTTCCAAAGCGCTGGGATTCTCATTTGTATAATTTGTACTTTGTCATCTAGAAGTTCATCAACGCGACGCTTCAGTGTTACCAGAAAGTGACATCTTGGATAACTTTTTGTGGATCTGCGCCAAGCACAATATTTGCAGGTCTCGAGCATGATTTCATTAATCTCTTCAATAGTGAGCCGCCTTTGCTTTGGCAATAAGCAGTGACAACTCTTAAGATGCTTCCACCACTTTGAACGATTCCTGGTGAAAAGCTCCCGTGGTGTCCACAGTCATGTTTCAATTCTGTCTGGCTCCAAAGAACTTCTTTAGCTGGCCTTTGGTTGCTTTGTGGTTTGAATTTCGCGGTAATGACTTTAATATTGTTGTCAGGAATATGTGAGGAATTGATAACCAATGCTCGAGACAACCTGGGCTAGTTAAAGGGATTTTTAAGTAGGAGAAATTTGACATCGGTAAACGTTATAGTTGGGAATAAGTGGTCTTCTGTGAGGAAGGATAAGTGTATGACTTGACTGGGTCAAAGTGGCTGGGTCTACTTTGTATGTGCTGTGCAACTATCTGAGTGTTCGGGATGTGGTTGATAAATACCCTTCCAATGTTTCTAAAAGATGATGTCTTGAGGGTTTTGATAAGTGCTATTTTTTAGCCTGTTGACGTCTGTTTTGGGTGTACTTTTGAATTAATGGATTTGCTTCTAAAAGTCTTGAGATTGTGTTTTTTTCTCTGCTGTGGTGATTACTGAATTCTTAGGCTCTGTCTAAGGCTGTTCATTATGTGGTTGCTCTGAGGTTGTTCATTATGTGGCTGCTTAGGGTAGTGAGATCCCAGTGTGTTAGGCCTAATCGGTGTCAGTTTTGGTCAAATCATCGACGGTAGCACCAGAGAAGACTTGGTTTTGGTAGCAGGGAAGGAGTAGTATCTTGGGGAGAGTGTGATTTGGAGACTGTTGACAGCTGCATATGATTTGCTGATGTATGTGCCCTATCTCTGTGTCTGTGAATGTGACGGATTGATAATGGCAATTTTTCGCGTATGTGTGATTAGTGAGTTTCTGAAAGTGTCCCAATGGGACTTCTTGTAATGATAATGAGGTTATTAGATGAGAGTTGAAGGTAGAAGGGAATGTAATTGGAACCCCATAGAGACCTGGGAGATAGAAATTGAAGGTAATTGCTGCCCCACTGCTGAAGACAATGTCTGGTCTGCTTTTACGTGTTCAAGGAGAGTAGCGGTCAGGCGGTGGTTATTGTAGTAGCCGAACACGTTGGATTGCAATATTTTAGGTATTCTATTTTTGGAAAAAATCAAATGATTTGAGTTTGCCAAGATAACCCAATTTCATTCGATTGTGATTATTTTTGACGAGTTGTCTGGTCATGGGTCGAGGACGGTCTGGGGTTTGACGGGGAAGTGTCTTCGTCGAGGTATTGAATTTCAATGTTGGAAAGTGTATTGATGGAGAAGTTATCGGATGAGTTAACGGTCTGATTCTGGAGGTCCTCCAGGAAGACCAGGTTCAGTGTGGGGGAGGAAGGAGGAGAGGAATTGATAAGTGGGGACCTGGAGTAAGTGGGTGTGATGGTTTGGGAGGTGATGGGAGTCGTGGTAAAGAATGTAGAATTTTAGGGAAATTGAGGAAAGCTTTGTAGTAGTACTGGTGGTGGCCTGGGACGTTGGATTTGTGGTAGAGCTTAGGGAAGCGGAGATGTCAGGATGATTGGTAAGATTTTTAGTGGGGAGTGAGTGGTTGTTGGGAAGGGAAGCAACAAGCTCAGGAGTCTTTAAAGTTGGTAGGTTGTTGTGTGTTGTAAGTAAAAAAAAAAAAAAAAAAAAAAAAAAAAAAAAAAAAAAAAAAAACTAAAATCGTAACCTCTTTGCTCAGGAAAATGGATTTTAAAAACCTACATGCATTTTTGTTTGAAGCGTGAGGAAGTCATTAAAATTTGGAGTTTCTTGAGACTATGAAAAGGTCCAGATGTTTCCGATGCAGTTTTCTCCTTGAAACTTTTGATTGCATAATACGCTATGGTAATTGCGTTTCTAACTTGTAGCTGTAGATTGAGGTTGTTGATACCCAGAAATGTGCACAAGGTACGCTCGTGAAAACTAAAACTTTTCTCTTGTAAATGCGTCTTACAGTTCTACTTGTTTATGGCTTTATTGAAAAGAATTGCTCTCTATCTTGCGTTCATAGAGCCGACCCTGCATATATCATTTTGAAGGTCTGATGACATCCATGTGGAAACGGGAGAGCTTTGTGATGAGGTCCAACATCTGTGCAGAGATGCAAAGAATATAAAGAGCTCTTTATAAGATAAACAACTTTTATTGCCAAATTCAGCAAATTGTGTAGGTCATTAGGAAGTTGAATTACTTGTGTTTTCTGTAGAATCTTGGCAGCAAGTGCTCCTCTGTGGATGATGCAAGAGTCCCAGTTACGGATCCATTCATTTCTTTGAACAATTCTATGAATCCGAGCGAGACATAAGCATCGTTAGTGCACAGTCATTGCAGACTCCGACAATCGTTTCCCATGAAATGTAATTCTCCTGAAAAAAAGACTTTCATTGATACCGGAAGCTTTTCATGTGGTCTCCAGTGCTTTCGAGAAAATCATTTCGTATTTCGCAACTCCATCCTCTAATCGAGGATAAACAAGCAGTTGAAAGCTTTGATCAGCATCAGTGGTTTCATCGTACTGTGTTCCAAAACAGTGGGATTATCTGTATCATGATTCGTTTTGTAATGTCTAAAAGTTCATCAACGCAACGCTTCAATGTGTTACCAAAAAGTGAAATCTTGGGTAACTTTTTGTGGCTCTGCGCCGCTAAGCACAATATTTGCATGACTCTACAAGAATGATTTCAAGTCTTCAATAAAGTGGCCTTCTTTGCTTTGGCAATAAGCATTGACAACTCATAAGATGGTTCCACCACTTTGAACGACTCCTGGTGAAAAGCTCCTGTGATGTCCAACGTCATATGTTTCAACTCTTTAATTAAAATGTCTGGCTGCGAAGAACTTTTTTACCTTAAGTCTGGGTGCGACAGACTTCTTTAGCTTGCCTTTAGTTGTCTTGTGGTGTGAAGAGCGCGTTAATACATTTAATGGTGTTATCAGGAATGTCAGATATTGAAAACTAATGTCCGAGGTACCTGGGGCAACTTAAAGGGATTTTAGGAGAAATTAGACACCGTTGAACGTAATAGTTACCAGTAAGTGTATGATTTGATCTGGGTAAAAGTGACTGGGTCTCCTTTGTAATTACCGTGCAACGATTTGAGTGTTCTTATAAAGTAAGGGATTTGGCGATACGGTTGCAAAATACACGCCCAGTGTCTCTGATAGAACTTGACAATAACTCGAGGGTTTTGATGTCATGTGCTATGTTTGGGATACGTTACTCTATATATTTCGACTTGTACATTTACTTAAGTTCTACTTATATGCCATCGACTTTTACATATACATATGTTTTATATACGTCATCGACTTGTACATCTACTTACGTTCTACTTGTATGCCATCGACAGGTTAGGTTACGTAAGGCTTGAAATGATAATCATAGAAAATGGTGAAAATTAGTCCTTGTAGAAAGTGGTAAACATTTTAGGGGTAACAGATACATGTTATGAATTTTTTAGGGATTAAAAAGTTGGGATACGTTTCTCTCTCTCTCTCTCTCTCTCTCTCTCTCTCTCTCTCTCTCTCTCTCTCTCTCTCTCTCTCTCTCTCTCTGTATATATATATATATATATATATATATATTTTTTTTTTTTTTTTTCTTTTATTATACTTTGTCGCTGTCTCCCGCGTTTGCGAGGTAGCGCAAGGAAACAGACGAAAGAAATGGCCCACCCCCCCATACACATGTATATACATACGTCCACACACGCAAATATACATACCTACACAGCTTTCCATGGTTTACCCCAGACGCTTCACATGCCTTGATTCAATCCACTGACAGCACGTCAACCCCGGTATACCACATCGCTCCAATTCACTCTATTCCTTGCCCTCCTTTCACCCTCCTGCATGTTCAGGCCCCGATCACACAAAATCTTTTTCACTCCATCTTTCCACCTCCAATTTGGTCTCCCTCTTCTCCTTGTTCCCTCCACCTCCGACACATATATCCTCTTGGTCAATCTTTCCTCACTCATCCTCTCCATGTGCCCAAACCACTTCAAAACACCCTCTTCTGCTCTCTCAACCACGCTCTTTTTATTTCCACACATCTCTCTTACCCTTACGTTACTCACTCGATCAAACCACCTCACACCACACATTGTCCTCAAACATCTCATTTCCAGCACATCCATCCTCCTGCGCACAACTCTATCCATAGCCCACGCCTCGCAACCATACAACATTGTTGGAACCACTATTCCTTCAAACATACCCATTTTGCTTTCCGAGATAATGTTCTCGACTTCCACACATTCTTCAAGGCCCCCAGAATTTTCGCCCCCTCCCCCACCCTATGATCCACTTCCGCTTCCATGGTTCCATCCGCTGCCAGATCCACTCCCAGATATCTAAAACACTTCACTTCCTCCAGTTTTTCTCCATTCAAACTCACCTCCCAATTGACTTGACCCTCAACCCTACTGTACCTAATAACCTTGCTCTTATTCACATTTACTCTTAACTTTCTTCTTCCACACACTTTACCAAACTCAGTCACCAGCTTCTGCAGTTTCTCACATGAATCAGCCACCAGCGCTGTATCATCAGCGAACAACAACTGACTCACTTCCCAAGCTCTCTCATCCCCAACAGACTTCATACTTGCCCCTCTTTCCAAAACTCTTGCATTTACCTCCCTAACAACCCCATCCATAAACAAATTAAACAACCATGGAGACATCACACACCCCTGCCGCAAACCTACATTCATATTGACTTTTACATTTATTTACGTTTGATTTATTTGCCATCGACTTGTACGTTACTTACGTTTTATCTATAAACAATCGTCTTGTAAATTTACTTAGTTTTTTTTATATGCCATCGAATTATACATTCACTTACGTTTTATTTTTATACCATCGACTTGTACATTTACTTATGTTTGATTTATTTGCCATCGACAGGTTAGGATATGTTAGGCTTGAAATAATAATCACAAAATGGTAGAAATTATTCGTTGTTACACCTAAAAAGTTTACCATTTTCTACAAACACGTTATGAAGTATCTAGTGTTTAAGAAGTTGGAATACGTTACTCTATACATATGTCTAGTACATACGTTTTATTTACATGCCATCGACAGGTTAGGTTACGTTAGGTTTGAATTGATAATCACAGAAAATGGTAGAAAATAGTAATTGTTGAAAATGCTAAAATTTTTAGTGGTAAGAAACATGTGAATTTTTTAGGGTTTAAGAAGTTGGGATACGCTACTCTCTCTCTCTCTCTCTCTCTCTCTCTATATATATATATATATATATATATATATATATATTTTTTTTTTTTTTTTTTTATACTTTGTCGCTGTCTCCCGCGTTTGCGAGGTAGCGCAAGGAAACAGACGAAAGAAATGGCCCCCCCCCCCCCATACACATGTATATACATACGTCCACACACGCAAATATACATACCTACACAGCTTTCCATGGTTTTCCCCAGACGCTTCACATGCCTTGATTCAATCCACTGACAGCACGTCAACCCCGGTATACCACATCGCTCCAATTCACTCTATTCCTTGCCCTCCTTTCACCCTCCTGCATGTTCAGGCCCCGATCACACAAAATCTTTTTCACTCCATCTTTCCACCTCCAATTTGGTCTCCCTCTTCTCCTCGTTCCCTCCACCTCCGACACATATATCCTCTTGGTCAATCTTTCCTCACTCATTCTCTCCATGTGCCCAAACCACTTCAAAACACCCTCTTCTGCTCTCTCAACCACGCTCTTTTTATTTCCACACATCTCTCTTACCCTTACGTTACTCACTCGATCAAACCACCTCACACCACACATTGTCCTCAAACATCTCATTTCCAGCACATCCATCCTCCTGCGCACAACTCTATCCATAGCCCACGCCTCGCAACCATACAACATTGTTGGAACCACTATTCCTTCAAACATACCCATTTTTGCTTTCCGAGATAATGTTCTCGACTTCCACACATTCTTCAAGGCCCCCAGAATTTTCGCCCCCTCCCCCACCCTATGATCCACTTCCGCTTCCATGGTTCCATCCGCTGCCAGATCCACTCCCAGATATCTAAAACACTTCACTTCCTCCAGTTTTTCTCCATTCAAACTCACCTCCCAATTGACTTGACCCTCAACCCTACTGTACCTAATAACCTTGCTCTTATTCACATTTACTCTTAACTTTCTTCTTCCACACACTTTACCAAACTCAGTCACCAGCTTCTGCAGTTTCTCACATGAATCAGCCACCAGCGCTGTATCATCAGCGAACAACAACTGACTCACTTCCCAAGCTCTCTCATCCTCATTCGTTTGTATAAGCCATCGACTTGTAAATTTCCATAAGTTTTATTTATATGCCGTCGAATTATACATTCACTTACGTTTTATTTTTATACCAGCGACTCGTACATTTACTAACATTTTATTCATGTGCGATCGATAGTCTAGGTGACGTTGGGCTTGAAATCATAATCACCGAAAATGGTAAGTTATTCAGTGTATACAATGGTGAACTTTTAAGGGTTAACAAACACATGTTAGGAATTTTTTAGTGTTTAAGAAGTTTGGATACGTTACTATATATATATATATATATATATATATATATATATATATATATATATATATATATATATATATATATATATCGACTTTTACATTTACTTACCTTTTATTAACATACCGTCGACATGTACATTTACTTGAAATCTATTTATAAGCCATCGACCTGTACGTTTACTTACGATTTATTTATATGACAACGAATTGTAATTTTACTTATATTTATATTTATTATACTTTGTCGCTGTCTCCCGCGTTTGCGAGGTAGCGCAAGGAAACAGACGAAAGAAATGGCCCAACCCCCCCCATACACATGTATATACATACGTCCACACACGCAAATATACATACCTACACAGCTTTCCATGGCTTACCCCAGACGCTTCACATGCCTTGATTCAATCCACTGACAGCACGTCAACCCCGGTATACCACATCGCTCCAATTCACTCTATTCCTTGCCCTCCTTTCACCCTCCTGCATGTTCAGGCCCCGATCACACAAAATCTTTTTCACTCCATCTTTCCACCTCCAATTTGGTCTCCCTCTTCTCCTTGTTCCCTCCACCTCCGACACATATATCCTCTTGGTCAATCTTTCCTCACTCATCCTCTCCATGTGCCCAAACCACTTCAAAACACCCTCTTCTGCTCTCTCAACCACGCTCTTTTTATTTCCACACATCCCTCTTACCCTTACGTTACTCACTCGATCAAACCACCTCACACCACACATTGTCCTCAAACATCTCATTTCCAGCACATCCATCCTTCTGCGCACAACTCTATCCATAGCCCACGCCTCGCAACCATACAACATTGTTGGAACCACTATTCCTTCAAACATACCCATTTTTGCTTTCCGAGATAATGTTCTCGACTTCCACACATTCTTCAAGGCCCCCAGAATTTTCGCCCCCCTCCCCCACCCTATGATCCACTTCCGCTTCCATGGTTCCATCCGCTGCCAGATCCACTCCCAGATATCTAAAACACTTCACTTCCTCCAGTTTTTCTCCATTCAAACTCACCTCCCAAATGACTTGACCCTCAACCCTACTGTACCTAATAACCTTGCTCTTATTCACATTTACTCTTAACTTTCTTCTTCCACACACTTTACCAAACTCAGTCACCAGCTTCTGCAGTTTCTCACATGAATCAGCCACCAGCGCTGTATCATCAGCGAACAACAACTGACTCACTTCCCAAGCTCTCTCATCCCCAACAGACTTCATACTTGCCCCTCTTTCCAAAACTCTTGCATTTACCTCCCTAACAACCCCATCCATAAACAAATTAAACAACCATGGAGACATAATTTTACTTACATTTTATTTATATGCCATCGACAGGTTAGGTTACGTTAGGCTTGAAATGATAATCACAGAAAATGGTAAAAATTAGTCATTGTAGAAAATGGTAAAATTTTTAAGGGTAAGAAACAAATGTTAGGAATTCTTTAGGGTTTAAGAAGTTGGGATACGTTACTCTACATACATTGCCTTGTACATTTACTTACGTTTTATTTATATGCCATCGACTCGTACATTTACTTACATTTTATATATAAGCCATTGACTTGTATAACTAGATGGCATATAAATAAACAGTAAGTAAATGTACATTTTCTTACGTTTTGTTTATATGCCAGCGACTCGTACATATACTTACGTTTTATTTATATGCCATCGATTTGTACATTTACTTTCGTTTTATTTGTATGCCATCGACTTGTATATTTACGTACGTTTCATTTATATGCCAGCGACTCAACATTTACTTACGTTTTATTCATATGACATCGACTTGTACATTTACTTTCGTTTTATTTATATGCCATCGACATGTAGATTTACTTACTATTTATTTATAAGCTATAGTCTTCTACATTTACTTACGTTATATTTATATGCCATCAACTTATACATGTACTTACGGTTTATTTATATGCCATCGAATTGTATATTAACTTGCTTTCTATTTATAAGCCATCGACTTGTACGAGTCGCTGGCATATAAATAAAACGTAAGGAAATGTACATTTACTTACGTTTAATTTACGTGCCATTGACGGGTTAGGTTACGTTAATCTTGAAATGATAATCACAGAAAATGGTAAAAATTAGTCATTGTTACGCCAAAAAAAGTTTACCATTTCCTATAAACACGTTATGAATTTTTGGGTGGTTTAAGAAGTTGGAATACGTTACTCTATATATATCGACTTGTACATTTACTTTCGTTTTATTTATATACCATTCACTTGTACATTGTTTACGTTTGACTTATAAGCGATCGACTTGTACATTTATTTACGTTTTATTTATATGCCATTAGATTATATATTTACTTACGTTTTATTTTTATGCCAGCGACTCGTATATTTTCTTACATTTTATTTATATGCCAACCACATTTTAGGTTACGTTAAGCTTGAAATGATAATAATAGAAAATGGTAAAAATTGGTCTTTGTTACCCCTAAAAATTTTACCATTTTCTACAAACATATTGGATTTTTTAGGTGTAAGAAGTTGGGATACGTTACTCTGCATATATCGACTTTTACAATTACATATCTTTTATATATATGCCATCGACTTGTATATATACTTACGTTTTATTTATATGCAATCGACTTACACAATTAATTACGTTTTATTTATTTGCCAGCGACTCGAACATTACGTTTTGTTTATATGTCATCGACATGTACATTTATTTACGTTTTATTTATATGCCATCGACAGGTTAGGTTACGTTAGGCTTGACATGATAATCACAGAAAATGGTAAAAATTAGTCATTGCAGAAAATGGGGAACTTGTTAGGGATAAGAAACACGTTATGAATTTTTTAGGGTTTAAGGTGTTGGGATACGTTACTCTATATATATCGACTTGTACAATTACTTATGTTTTATATGTATGCCATCGACTTGTACATATACTTACGTTTTATATATATGCCATCGACTTATACATTTACTTACGTTTCATTTATATGCCAGCAAATCGTACATTTGCCTTTTATTTATTACCCATCAACTTGTACTAGTAGTGGTGATGTGAGAAGGAGATGGAGTGAGTATTTTGAAGGTTTGTTGAATGTGTTTGATGATAGAGTGGCAGATATAGGGTGTTTTGGTCGAGGTGGTGTGCAAAGTGAGAGGGTTAGGGAAAATTATTTGGTAAACAGAGAAGATGAAAGCCGGCAAGGCAGCGGGTTTGGATGGTATTGCAGTGGAATTTATTAAAAAAGGGGGTGACTGTATTGTTGACTGGTTGGTAAGGTTATTTAATGTATGTATGACTCATGGTGAGGTGCCTGAGGATTGGCGGAATGCGTGCATAGTGCCATTGTACAAAGGCAAAGGGGATAAGAGTGAGTTCTCAAATTACAGAGGTATAAGTTTGTTGAGTATTCCTGGTAAATTATATGGGAGGGTACTGATTGAGAGGGTGAAGGCATGTACAGAGCATCAGATTGGGGAAGAGCAGTGTGGTTTCAGAAGTGGTAGAGGATGTGTGGATCAGGTGTTTGCTTTGAAGAATGTATGAGAAATACTTAGAAAAGCAAATGGATTTGTATGTAGCATTTATGGATCTGGAGAAGGCATATGATAGAGTTGATAGAGATGCTCTGTGGAAGGTATTAAGAATATATGGTGTGGGAGGAAAGTTGTTAGAAGCAGTGAAAAGTTTTTATCGAGGATGTAAGGCATGTGTACGTGTAGGAAGAGAGGAAAGTGATTGGTTCTCAGTGAATGTAGGTTTGCGGCAGGGGTGTGTGATGTCTCCATGGTTGTTTAATTTGTTTATGGATGGGGTTGTTAGGGAGGTAAATGCAAGAGTTTTGGAAAGAGGGGCGAGTATGAAGTCTGTTGGGGATGAGAGAGCTTGGGAAGTGAGTCAGTTGTTGTTCGCTGATGATACAGCGCTGGTGGCTGATTCATGTGAGAAACTGCAGAAGCTGGTGACTGAGTTTGGAAAAGTGTGTGGAAGAAGAAAGTTAAGAGTAAATGTGAATAAGAGCAAGGTTATTAGGTACAGTAGGGTTGAGGGTCAAGTCAATTGGGAGGTGAGTTTGAATGGAGAAAAACTGGAGGAAGTGAAGTGTTTTAGATATCTGGGAGTGGATCTGGCAGCGGATGGAACCATGGAAGCGGAAGTGGATCATAGGGTGGGGGAGGGGGCGAAAATCCTGGGGGCCTTGAAGAATGTGTGGAAGTCGAGAACATTATCTCGGAAAGCAAAAATGGGTATGTTTGAAGGAATAGTGGTTCCAACAATGCTGTATGGTTGCGAGGCGTGGGCTATGGATAGAGTTGTGCACAGGAGGATGGATGTGCTGGAAATGAGATGTTTGAGGACAATGTGTGGTGTGAGGTGGTTTGATCGAGTGAGTAACGTAAGGGTAAGAGAGATGTGTGGAAATAAAAAGAGCGTGGTTGAGAGAGCAGAAGAGGGTGTTTTGAAGTGGTTTGGGCACATGGAGAGGATGAGTGAGGAAAGATTGACCAAGAGGATATATGTGTCGGAGGTGGAGGGAACGAGGAGAAGAGGGAGACCAAATTGGAGGTGGAAAGATGGAGTGAAAAAGATTTTGTGTGATCGGGGCCTGAACATGCAGGAGGGTGAAAGGAGGGCAAGGAATAGAGTGAATTGGAGCGATGTGGTATACCGGGGTTGACGTGCTGTCAGTGGATTGAAGCAGGGCATGTGAAGTGTCTGGGGTAAACCATGGAGAGCTGTGTAGGTATGTATATTTGCGTGTGTGGACGTATGTATATACATGTGTATGGGGGGGGGGGGGTTGGGCCATTTCTTTCGTCTGTTTCCTTGCGCTACCTCGCAAACGCGGGAGACAGCGACAAAGTATAAAAAAAAAAAACTTGTACAAGTCTATGACATAAAGATAAAACGTAAGTGAATGTACAAGTCGATAACATACATAAAACGTAAGTAAATGTACATGCCATCGACTTGTACATTTACTTGTCGATCGATAATGGTTTACTGATGTTCACCACCATCACCGTGTGTGAGGAAGGGATGGTCGGCCGCGCGTCATCGAAAGCGAGAGTGAGGAGGAGGTGGTGGCTGGCTGGCTGGCTCGGTTTGTGTGTGGTATGCGCCTGGGGCGGTTAGGTTAGGTTAGGCACGAAAACCATAAGAGTCTTGTCATACTTGTACGAATGCCTGTGGAGTTCCTTGGTCGTAGGAGCTTGATTCTCCTTTTTGTTGTTGGTTTGTTAGGTCTCCCTGTACCGTCGTCTAAGTTTCTGCCTCGGCAAGTACATGCATCCTGTCGCTCGGCCATGCGCGTGCAAATCGTAGTATTAGTGTTCGACCCCAATGCCGCCGCCGCAACAACAACAACATCAGCGGCAGCTGCATTAGTAGTATCCTTCTTCAATGCCATTAGACCCAGTCTAATGATATCCTTGGTCTGTCTTTTCGAAGACATTCTTCTCCATATGGAACCGTCATGGCACCCGCTGCAGCACGGGGGAGACGACGCCTCACCGTTTATAGCTTTTTCCTATTGTGAGAGTTGCCTACCTTCCCCCGACGCTTCAATGCAGCACATTTCCTGAGAATTCCACAAGATGGGATTTTCTCCTTGTTTTAAAAAGGTGCGGGATGTTGTGGTGGCACCCGCTCTAGCCAATTGTTATGATGATGATTAGACGGTGATGATTAGACCAGAGCTTCTGCCTCGACAAGTACATGCATCATGTCGCTTGACCGTGCGCGTGCGAATCGTAGGTCTTAGTGTTGTACACCAATGCCCTAGCAGCAGCAAAGGGAGGAAATTGGGTAGAGTTGAGAGCTACAGTTGCTACTTTATCCCATCCCAAATACGGATCAACCAAAACCTGATGTGCTGTACCGAACCGTTTGCATACGACTTGCGTATCAGCCTGGGTGCCGTGAGTGGTAGAGCAGTCTCCTCACTGCGATCCACTAAGGTTTAACCCGGAAAAATGTTAGGGGATTTGTCACGCCAATCGATGGCAAAAGCCCCTTCATAGTAGACATATGGATTAAGATGAGTTGTGTATTTCGCCACCGTAACTGGACCTCCCTCTCGCCCTCACTTTCAATGCCGGCGTAGGAGGAGGCTGGCTGGGTGTGTGTGGTACGGAATGTGAGAGCGCGCGGGCGGGGGGTTTGCCGCCCTCCTCCTCCACCGTCACCGGCCTGCTCCCTCGCTCACGTACGACAATGTTATTAAAACAACCGCCAATCTAGTGAGTGATGTCAGATTCCACGGATGCAATGTGGGACGATCGACAATGGTTCACTGATGTTCACCACCACCACCAACGTGTGTAAGGAAGGGAGGGAGGTGGGTCGGCTGAGCGTCATCGAAAGCGAGAGTGAGGAGGTGGCATGCTGGCTGGTTGGCTCGGTGTATGTGTGGTATGCGCCCGTCCATTTACTTACGTTTTATTTATATGCCATCGACATGTGTATTTCGCCACCGTAAGTAATCGTACAAGTCAATAGTATTGGACGTATGTAAATGTACAACTAACCTAACGTAAGTGGACCCCCTACGCCGGCATTGAGAGTGAGGAGGGGGTGGCTGGCTGGGTGTGTGTGGTATGGAATGCGAGACCGCGCGGGATGTGGAGGTTGGCGGGGGGGTGGGTGGCGGTCCTCCTCCTCCTCCTCCGCCCCCGCCACCTCGCGCTCTCTCGCTCGCGTACGAATACGTTACTAAAACAACCGCCAATCTAGTGAGTGATGTCAAACTCCACGGATGCAATGTGGGTCGATCGATAATGGGCCACTGATGTTCACCACCACCGTGGGTGAGGAAGGGAGGGAGGTGGGTCGGCCGCGCGTCATCGAAAGCGAGAGTGAGGAGGAGGTGGCTGGCTGGCTCGGTGTGTGTGTGTGTGTGGTATGCGCGCTGGAGGGAGGGGGATCGGCCGCCGCCGCTCTCTCGCTTAGGTTAGGTTACGTGCGATCCGCTAAGGTTTAACCCCAAAAAGGTTAGGGGATTTGTCACGCCAATCGATGGCAACATCCTACATATATAGATATAAAACACACTCGAGCTATTTTCAACGACAGGCAGGTACTCGAAACTGATGATGATGAGAGAGACAGTGAGGATTGTGTGTGTGTGTGTGTGTGTGTGTGTGGTGGGTATGTATGCGCGCTCGGGGAGGGAGCAAAAATGTCAGCCAGCCGATCGCTCCCTTACGCACCTCCTCACCTTAGAGAGGTCCACTAATGATGATGTTCACCACCATACGTATGGAGAGAGAGAGCCCTTGGTTAACGAAGGAAAAACTTGGGGAAATTTTTCGTGTGAAAATTTCCCTGTATCCTCCCTCCTGTTGGGTCCCTCCAATCAGACGCACCTTTCCGTACCTCCTCCTCACATCAAAGATTTGGGTTCATTGCTCCTAGGTGAGAATGTCCGCCTGCCAAAAAATATCGCCCCTTCCCTCTGCTATAGAGAACAATTGATCAGACAAAG